>NW_025840801.1:0-6238 GCF_002878395.1 Capsicum annuum
TCAAATAAATTTGGGGAAGGCCTAAAGACCAAAACAATATCATCAATATTTCTAAAACATGAATATATTCATAAATTCGAAACCCTTTTCTTAAAATCATAATTTCTATGCCCATGAGATTTTTAGAAAAATCCCACGTATCTTAAATTAGAAGCTTTCGAATGAACTCTCGCGTTAGGGATGCTATATGAACAATTGATGGGTGCTTCTTGTAGCCCTCGCAATGGGGAATCTTAAATAAATTTTGAAATTTTACAATTGAATTTTGAGGGATCTTGATTTTTATTTTGGGACTAAGGGGTTTGGTTCTTGAGCAATTGGAAGAAAATGACCATCTTTTGGTCAATTGAGGCTTAAATCTCGTGTTAGTGTATGATAGGGGATGGGAAATGTCCATTTTACCCCTAAAGAAATAAAAAATGTCGCAGAAATTTCTTCCAGTTGACAGGCTAATATGTTGAAGTAAAACGGACATAACTTTTGACTGAGATGTTGGATTTGGATGAAATCAGTGGCATTGGAAAGAAGACTCAAATAGCTTTCATTTTATATATAGCAGCTCTCCCAGTTCATTATATACAGGAAGTTATGATCATTTAAATTTGACCTGAATATGCCTCTGAAATGCGCCCAAATTGCGCCCAAAATACTGGAGTATTTCAAAGGCATTTCAAACCAGTATGTTTTCCCCCTAAAATGCACCCAAGAAGTACTATTGACTTGCCCCATTGTATATCAATAAAAAAATCAAGAAACTAAGGCCGAAAAGGTTGAAAATAAAATCCTCAAAGATAGGGAATTCAAAATGAGAATAAGTCTCTTTGACACTTAGATTTTTTTTTTAAGTCTTCAACTCTATAAGCAAGCCATTACGAGATAACACATGGAGGATTTTTTTATGGAGCGTTACATAACTAAGACTACACTATGGTGGTCTACTCTCAAGAGAGAGTATTTTCAAGTATTTCATACATTCATCATTCAAAACTAATGAGAGAAGACCTAAAAAGTCCTACTTATAGTATATTACAAAAGAAGGCAAAAAATACTACACTACCCTTAATGACCAAGGGTGGCCTTGGTGCATTGAAAAATAATATAAATTGTTCAAAATTCCCTTAAGGCTAAGTGACCAAAATGCCCTTAATAAAGGAAACCAAAAACATGAGCCAACAAAGGTGGTCCAAACACTAGAGTCCTTAAGTCTTCAAGTCTCCAAGAAATCTTCCATACTCGGGTTTGATCAATGGTAGGCTCAAAATGTCCCCTCCAAGTATGATCCCGTGCCCTCCATGCGACCAAAGCTTGATTCTTCATATAGTGACTTTGAATGATGTCGTCGAAAGCTAAGACGACCATTATTCTTGTATCATCCTCTCCTTCTTGAAAAGAATTAGACCTTGAATCCAAACCTTGCAAAATTGAAGAGAGGGCAAACAAATACAAACTCCTCATGGAATAAGGGTTAGGGTTAGCACAACAAATCATCTCAACATGCCAAGGTTGCACATATTTCTAATATAACTAAGGATCCTTTGAATTAAATACTAAAAGCTCAATAAAAGGTGCACAAAGGATTTGGTTACAAGAATCACCAAGAGATAAAGAATTTACATAGGTTCTCATGGCATCAAATAATCCACAAGGTAGAACTTCCTTCATCTTATGAGCCATAATACACCATTGCTTCTTTATCTCGTTAAAAGACCACACCAAGGGGGCTGTTTCGATTGGTTCTAAAGTCCATAAAATCCATATAGCATTACCACACACACACATGGACAAATCAACAAACTTCCCCCCTCGACATAAAACAAATCCAAAACTAGCATGGATGTCATCATAGACAAAGAGGTAGTATAGAAAAGAATCACGTGCAAAGGCATTCACGGGTGAAGAATAAGCATTTAAACACATACACATTCTTTTATTCAAATAACTAGACAACTTGGCATCCACAAGTTGGAATTCATGCAATTTAGGCATAAGTGTGTCAAATAAAGATGCACATTTAGGAACATTACCCCAAGGAGTCAATGGCACCTTTGCCCTCGGGTTTTCAAGAAGGACTATATATTTCTTGCCCTTGAGAGTAATCTTCCATCTTTAGGAAGAATGTTGTCACAACATAGTAGGTTAGCATATCGACTATAGCTTTCAAGGCAAGTTATATCATCATTCTCACCACTAGGTTCATTAGGAGTGTTTAAGTCATCTTTAAACAATACATTATACCTAAAGAGAGCATGATCTATTTCCCGGGCAGATTCAGAATAAACACGTTCATCACTCTCTAAAAGATCAATATCATGTTTCAAAGAGATTTCAAGCATAAGATTGTCCCAAGAATGGCTCTCGGGTTCACTCCCATTTTGGTGACCAATATTTTCAAGTACTTTACTCACTTGAGTTCTATTAATTACATCACACACATACTCAAGTGGTGGACATTTTTCACAAATAAGTTGATCAACACCAATTACACGGGACGATGTACTTCTATTCAACATTAGGCTTCAACACTAGGTGGACATAAATTGATCTTACAAGAAGAGTCAATTTGGTCATCAATAGGATCAACTAGTGGATCCACACTCATAACATGTACATCTTCAACAAAAGGCAAAGAATAATTAGAATCATAAGTAATTAAGCTACTACTCACTCAATGGGACACTAGCCACACAATCATTATTTACATGTACAAAAGTGTAAGAGTAAGCTATTTTACCTTGAAGTTCTTGAGTAGACTCTCCTTTGCCGTGTTGTAAAGGTTCTCCACAAGCTTGGGCAGCAAATCGACATTTCTCTTCTTCGCTTGCCATGTCGGTACCTACATAAATGTCCTTAGAAATAGAAGGACAAACAATATTAGCTCGATTTGGTGGCAATCCCCTCACTTCGCTCCACACAACCTCTCCTTTTTTCGCTCTCAGATTACCACCTTGCACACCCTTACCCCTCTCAATCTTTTGTCTCTCATAAGCATTCGGATTGAAGTAAGTATTCATTTCTCTTTATGGCTCGGGAAGCATGTAGGTCACGAGGTAATTTCCCCATCGATCTCTTACAATATTAGGCCAGCATATTTGAAACTCTATGTTGTGCAAACCAATCGACACCTAAGCATACATGACCATATGTCAAGGAAAAAATATCGCACCACACCTCCTCATGGTATTCAAATTGGGAGAAGATAACTTTGACCCTCTCGGTAACCTTAAACCTGTCCAAGAAGTATGGAGCAAGTAAAGGCTCACAAAATAACCCCAAGTAGTCAACCATGGATGGAAGGATGTAGTTCTTATAGTACCTATCATTTAACAAAATGAGGCAGCCCGGTATCCCACAAATGGTCACCTTTTCGGAGTGTACACTCCTTCTCAGATCAATATTGTAAGGCACACGAGTACCCCTCGGTTTTGGAGATGCATACCCTCTTCTTCTCGTTGGACAACCTCCACCAGAGCTAGTATAACCATTCATACTATATCGACCTTGATAAGAAGCACTACAAGGTGGAGAATATGAATCTTCACACTCCCCACGTGCACTCTCATCATAGCTCTCATAAGCTTTGCGAACGAAAGGGTTATACCTAACACCAAATTTAGGTTTGGAGTGAGAATTGTACGACTCCTCACATGCCCCAACGTCATCATAAGATCCATCATGAGGTCCTACATCATCTCCAAGTTCCCCATACATACTAGGCACTTCATTCACCTTATTTTCTTCCTCAAAATAGTAACTCTCAAATCTGTCCAAGTTTTGATCATGGCTATTTTCATAGCCTCTGCAATCTCCCTCAACTTTGTAGCCATAAAACCTCTCACTACAATCATAGTCTCCTATGTTGTAGTCACAATAATCCCCGACTATCGAAAACATGTTCCCCTTAATCACATTTTAAACCTACAAATGAACAAACAAGATTAGTAGTAAAAGCTCCTCACCAACACTCGTATTCACTCACTTTTACGATCCTCACAATTGGAGCGACGAATATTGAAAGTTGCTAATACTTCGGTAGTCAATAAGATGTCAATTCTACTTGGCGGCCGGAATAGATTTTTGTTTGATCGACTCAAGACACACAAAAAAATCTACTTACGAACTTGAAACAAAGAAGTTACGACTAGTTAAAAATGATAAAAGCACATAAATATCGAAGACACGAAAGAAATGGACTGAACGACTAATCTACAACTAAATAGGTGATTCCTAGTTGCTAATTAGTATTCGAACCAACAAATGAAACTAAGGGAAAATAAAAATGAAACTAAGAATCTAAAATTATTGCGTGAACAGTAAAAACGTGACAAGGCAGCCACGTATTGGTTGCGGTTCTTTAACAATTTTTATTTTTTCAAAGTTGGAAGTCTTGGTCAATTTCTCAATTTGGATAGTGAAATTTGGTTAAAATGAGGGAATATAAGTCTTGGAATCCTCTTTCAAATTTAAAAAAGGAAGAATTGACTTTCTTGGTACTTCTCCTTAAAACATGGACCCTTAAAACATGGAAGGTGGTTGGAAGTGGTTGTAAAGTCTTGAGTGTGTAGGAAAAGTCTTTGAGTCACAAGTACTACAACTTAAATCTTGGATTTATGTCTTGCAAGACTAACACAATACACACTCCTTTTCTTCAACTTCTAGGTGGTTGGAAGTGATTGTAAAGTCTTGAGTGTGTAGGAAAAGTCTTTGAGTCACAAGTACTACACCTTAAATCTTGGATTTGTGTCTTGCAAGACTAACACAATACACACTCCTTTTCTTCAACTTCTAAGATCAACAACCATTTTTTTCTTCAACACTATATGGAGATGGTGAAGAACACCAAGAACACAAACTTTGAGTCTTGAAGTTCTAAGGTTCAAGTAGGACCTCCTAAATAACAACACCTTTTCAAGATTAAAATCTACAACACAATCCCCACAATACATGTTCAAAACTTGAACCAACCACAACAATACCAACAAGAATCGACCACACTTTGGATTCACAACAACATCAACTTTTAAAGCTCAAATCTAGATCTAGACTTCTTTAGTGTTAGAGGTGAAGAAGCTAACACTAGAAACAACAAAACAAATAAAATGACTCCTAGATCTAGACTCAAAATGAGAAAAATCTCGGCCAAGACACAATAAGAACACAATTCGGCCAAGACACAAAAATGGACAGATTTGCTTCTTTTTGGAATTTTCAGCTTTCAACACTTTTTGTTTTTGAATTTTTTGCAAGCAAGCCCAAGATTGATCTTGTGGGAACAAAATCAAGCCATGCTTTGATAACAAATAATACGTAAAACAAAGCTAGAAATCGAAACTATAACTAAAGAAAGGAGATGAAGATGATAACAATGACACAAGATGAAACAAAACACAGATTCAACACAAACACAAGAGAAATTGCACAGAAAATAAAGATAGATAGTGAGACCAAGATTATTACAAGATTAAGAACCAAGTGTATTTCAACACTAACCCCTAATGAATGTAATAATCAAAACCACACTCTTACGATGATCGCCAAGGGAATCAACTCACCTCAAGATTCACCATTTTCAAGCAAAGGTCAATATTGGCTTTTCCAAGCCTTATACTAAGGATGACTTTTCCAAGCCCTAACTAAGACTACACTATGGTGGTCTACTCTCAAGAGAGAGGATTTTCAAGTATTTCATACATTCATCATTCAAAACTAATGAGAGAAGACCTAAAAAGTCCTACTTATAGTATATTACAAAAGAAGGCAAAAAATATTACACTACCCTTAATGACCAAGGGTGGCCTTGGTGTGTTGAAAAATAATATGAATTGTCCAAAATGTCCTTAAGGCTAAGTGACCAAAATGCCCTTAATAAAGGGAACCAAAATCATGAACCAACAAAGGTGGTCCAAACATGAGAGTCCTTAAGTCTTCAAGGCTCCAAGAAATCTTCCACACTCGGGTTTCATCAATGGCAATCTCAAAACGTCCCCTCTAAGTATGATCCCGTGCCCTCCATGCGACCAAAGCTTAATTCTTCGCATAATGACTTTGATTGATGTCGTCGAAAGCTAAGCCGACCATTATTCTTGTATCAATTACACAAATAAACAAAATAGACCTACTAGACATCAACAAAGGGTTGCTTCCTAGTTCCTATGAATCTTTTTCTACCCTTATTTTGACTAGCCCTCCCCAAGTTTTTCTGACTGAACTTTCTGGCGTCAAATCCTTACTCCAATGTTGA
>NW_025840802.1:0-3943 GCF_002878395.1 Capsicum annuum
TATTTTTCCATTTTCAAAATATTTACATTAAAATCATTTAATATTTTAAACTACATATCTCTTTCTCCTCAAAACCTTCCTTCTCCCGTTTTGGTTCCTATTTTTTTGAACAAAACAATCAGGTGAAATTTTTTAATTTCTCTTGCTTAGGTAAGTGTAATTTTCTTCCCCAATCAGTTCTAGATCCATTTTACTAATTTTTTCGATGACGCATTGTGTTGGGGTTCTTCGATTTTGACAAAAATTGCACTGTTCTTCGTTGAATCAGTCGAAATTTGAGTGTTTTTAGTTAACATTGTCGATTTAGCATGTTTAATCAGGTTTTGCTTTGGATAATGATTAGAATTTTTTTTTTCAATTTTTGTAGTTATATTGCATTTGATTTTGAATTTTTTGTAGTGAATTGGACCCATTTTAATGGTGTTCTATGTTGTTGTGAATTGCACTGCCAATTTTGGAACTTGAATTGTATGTTTGATATGAGGCATTTTTCTCGTTTTTCTTAATATATCGACCACTGCAAATTTGTTTTTGCTGCATTTGTTTGTTTTTTAATAGACCAGTAGTCGATACATTGACCACTACAGATTCATTTTTTTTCTATAGAGCATAAATAGTGAGAAGAGTTCATAGAATGGTTAAAAGGCCTGCTTCCATTGCTTCTACCAGCAGGAAGTGAAAATCAAAGAAGTTTTGAAAACTTCCAAGGAAAAAAACCCGTACATAATCAATGAATCGGAGTCGGAAACTGAATTAAGAATTCTTGTCGATATTCCAAATATGACAAAAGTAGTGCACATGAGAGTGAGGATACTGAGGATAACGAAGGTAAAAGCGAAGGGGAAAGCGAAAAAGAAAGTGAAAGTGATAGTGGGGACGGTGAGGATAGGAGAGATAACAGAGACGGGGAGAAAGATCCCCTATCCTTGCTAATTTGTACGAGAGATATCTCCGTTGAGTCGTGCGACCTAATAACCTGAATGGATAATCTTGGCTCTTTTCCTGCAAAGATTTTTGTGAGAGCAAGAATGGCTGTGTATCGAGAGTTTAGACGGGTGTTTGTTGAACAAAATTTGTATTGTGATTTTAAGAAGACATGTTTCGAATACTTGAGGCATATTTCGGAATATTTTAAGTTTAATGGACTGATGGTTCATTATATGTTGTTGTGCGTATAAAAAATAAAAAAAAAACTGCATGAAATTGAATTTTGTATGAACGGTAAGCCAACTTGTTTCGGCTTAAAGGAATTTACTTTGATTACGGGGCTTAATTGTTCAGCATATCCTCATGAATAAAAAATTAGCAAAGTCCTCCAAAATGGAGAAAACTTTCATTTTAAGGTGACGAAGAACAAGAGCATTACTGCTGCAAAGTTGATTAGCCTGATGAAAGGTAATAGACTGAATAATAAACAAAAGTTGAAGTGTGCTTTGGTTTGGTTTGTGCATGCGATGCTGCTGGCAAAGGACCCATCAAAGAAGGTGGATTCGAACCACATCAAGATGACGGTTGATTTAGAATTCTTTGGGGGTTATCCATGGGGAAAAAAGTCCTTTGAGCTGACCTTGAGCTATCTGAAAAAGAAGACTAATCTGACCAAGCAGAAAGAAACTTTTGTAAAGAGGAATAATGCATTGTACGCGTTATTTGGCTTTCCATGGACGTTTCTGGTACTTATAATCAACCAGCCTATTAATTTATTATAGACTCCTACATATTTATTGAGTAATACATAGACACTGTAGACTTACTTGTGCTTCTATTGATTGCAGGTTTGGATATATGAGGCCTTTCCTCATCTGGGAAGGTACGTCGGCAAGTCGTTGGATTCTCCCTTACCAATTCCTCGTCTTCTTCGTTGGCACACGTCGAAGTGCGACAACATAATGAAAGGCGACCCGTTTAAGTACAAAGAAAACAACAAAGGTAAAATTATATTTATTATGATATGATACTAATATCATTATATTAGTGAATGTCTTGTAATTTATTTTTATTTTTTTTGTAGATTGTGCACCCGTACCTTACCCCTACTGTCCATGAGATAGAGCAGAGATACATAAAAACTTTTAAGCCATACACGAACGAAGTTAAGGATACATCCATCGATGCGTTGAAGACGTAGCTAAAAGGAGTGATTGTCCTGACTTCATCAGCAGAGGTCGCGGATGAAGACGAAGATTTGGGTGACCACCATTATGTTCCAAGTCCACCACATGCTTGTGATCATGCTGGTTCAAGTGGACTTAAAACTTCACCAGACGCTTCTAATAACGATGACCTGCGCGAGCGCGTTGCCTTGCTCGAGAAAAGTCTACTAGATATTGCTTCGTTTGTTAGAGATGAGAGGCTGCGGAGAATCGAGAAGAATAAGAAGAAGCAATAAGAATAAGGTAAATTAAGTTATTTTTTGCTCTTCAAATTTAATTTTATTTCATATGTTTAGTAATCCTTTCAAAACAATACAATGCACCTCGACAACCCCCCTCTTAGCCGGCATCAAGTAAACCTCGAAAACTTGCAGTTACAGTAATGGACACGACTGCAACAGATGAAAAAGGTGAAGAAGAGAAGAAAGAAGAAAATACGGAAGAGGAGAATGTAGCAGATGAAGAATAAAAAAAGAAGAAAAAGAAATACATGAGAAGATGACAGCTGAAGCAGAAGAAGAACATGAGGAGAACACAAAAGAAGATGGTGAAAAGAAATCATCATCATCATCAGAAGAAGACAAAAAAAAGAAGGTAGTTGAAGAAGAATCAGTGGTATAATAGGGGGTTGAAAACATTGAAGAAGACAAGAGATCGACAGGAGAAGAAGAGAAGGAAAATGAGAAGAAAGAAGTGAAGAAAAGGATAAAAAACAGGAAGAAAAAGAAGTGGATGTGATGGACATTGTTGTGGAGTTCAATCAAGAAAATAAGTAGTTTTATGGATTTGGAACAAACAACTTTCTTAATGATTTTTTTTTTTTAGTGATTTGTTCTTTAGTAATAATTGAATTACATATATTTCGCATGTTTTATAAGTAATTTGTTCTTTATGGATAATTGAATTGCATATATTTGACATGTCAATGATGGCATTTATTGATGAAATAATGTTCAATTATTCCATTGTTTCGTTAGATTAAACAGCTGGTTGCATTGCAGTACCATTTCAGCTGTTGTCTTAATTTATAATGGTTGATTGGAAACATGATAGAAGCTGTTCTCTATAATTTATAGACTTAACATACTATCGATTGAGTAAATCATGAATTTACTTACCGGAACTATCATGGTTTATAGAGGTCGATGATAAAAGACGTAGACATAACTCTCTATTAATTATAGATTACGCCCAGGATTGATTTAAGAAATCTTACGTCTATTTATTCAGTTTTGTATATCCCTATTACACTTTCTCAGAAAACCAATAACAGTAACAAACCATACAATAAATTTTTTAGGCCTTTCTCTTTTTCCTCAGCCAAAATTAGCCTTTGCTTTACTTGATCCCTCTTCATTTCGACTTCTTTTAGTAATTCTTTCTAGTAATTCCTTTGCTCTTCCACTTTTTTTAGCAATGTCATGAGTAGATCTCTATTTTCTTCAGATTTCCGAAACCTTTGAAGTATATAAAACTTGGAAGCGCCTACAAAATTTGATGTCGATGGGCTGCTCGTCAGCGAGTCTTCGTCAAGCCACTTAAAGAAAGAGCATCCGTCATTATACTTTCCAATGCACAGTTAAAGAATTTTCGACCTGAATTTCGATCAGTGCGTGACGTCCTAAAAACAGTTGGATAGCCACAATGACATATGTAGGACACTTTTGCATTTGAGTTTTGGGATGCTTGAGACATGGTAGTTGTTAACAAAAATTAAAACAAAAAAAATGAGAGTGTTAACACAAAAATAACCTTCCTTTTATAGAAGAAAAAAGTGAGATATTACCGTT
>NW_025840804.1:0-1941 GCF_002878395.1 Capsicum annuum
AGTTGCATGTGCGTAGTTTTTCTTTCATTCCCTCTATTAACTAAGGAAAAGTAATAGTTAAATTTATGTTACCATTTTATTTGATTTGCAGGAATGGATTACTCTTGCTTGTGGCATCTGCTCTAACCTACCTGATTTTGTGGGTGAATATAATAATCGCTTAGTCTTCCTTAAATTTTGTTCATATTCTTTTGGTTAAATCTTTTGTTATTTTAGTTTTCTTGGTTTTGCTTAAATCTACTTAGTCCTTAGTGATAGGTTGTTTGACCTATGTTGGCCAGACTTTTCAAAAATGTAATTGGTGCGCATTGAAAGTGAAGAGTCCATGCAACTTAGTGTTCGACTGTATTGGTGATTAACTAATTAATATCTTCCAGTTTCTTATTTCAAATGAACTCTCAGGCTAATTTGTCAATGGGCCGTCTTTGGATTTTTAAACCACTTTGATGTGGAAATTCATAATGGCTAATACCGAGAGGCGAGATGTAGTTTAGAATCACCTTTGTACTCTTAAATTTTTTGAATTTGTGTTGATAATGAAAGTGAATAAAATCTATAGGTGTGTTGATGGAGGTATGAGATGCATCTTACATTGAAATTCTGTGAAACCAGGGGACTGGCTATGATACAATGATGAGCTAGTGTGATGAAATAAATCATCCACATTTGATTTAGCGATTAATACTGTACCTATCATTAGAAAGAAAGGGAACAAATAAAAATAGTGAATACACAACTTCTTTCTCTTGATAACCATGGTGTTCGGGTCAGCTTACGTGCACCTCGACTAATTCCATGGGATATCTAGCACCTCCCACCAGCAACAATAGTGAATACATAGCTAAAGAAAAGTAAAGCATTTAGGCGCATGTGTATCATTAATAGCTAACTCTAATCCTTTTTCTTTTCTTTTGCTGAATTAGTGGTCATGTTAGTTAATACCTATCATAATCTACTGATTTTTACCTTTCTTTTGAAAAACAAAGTTGTACAAAATGGCTATTGAAGTAGTTACTGCACCTGCTATTGAAGTAGGTGGTAATCCATAGTTGGATAAGAGAGTGAAAATAACAACATTAGGGGTTTGTGTTTCACATATAGCTAGTAGTGGTGTGTGTCCAACTGGTACTTAATGAGTAATCACAATTGCAGGTCCAAAAAAAGGCATTTGATATTCAAAAGGTTCATTACAACAGAGAGCAAATAAAGCACAATAATGCCTAAAAAGGAGAAAAAAGCTAAGTTTCAGTCATCGGATTTTGTGCCACAATCAAGTATTTACAGTTGACTACTATTGTGGCTTGGTCTATCCATCAGCATCTGCACTGCAGCATCAGTGACCTCATCACAGAACCCTATAGATAAATTAGTTAATGCCTTAGCAGCAGATGTAATGGTAAAAATAGCTGCATTAGTTATTTTGGGAATGTAACCAACATCCAACACTGATAACGTCTTGCAAATTTTCCTATCAGCATGAAATAAAGACTTAATTCCCTTGTCAATTACTCTTTTACAGCTTCTGATCCACAACTGCACAATCAGTAAGTCTCCCGCACCAAGAAGAGCATGGTCCGTTATTGAAATAAGGTTGTCCTCATGCAGTCTTCTAACTAGTGAAACTTTGTAACATTTGTCCTCATTTAGTAAGTTGGAGGTACTCGACACAAGTGGGTGCGAACGCATTGGAGACCAGACTCTCTTATACATATCAAAAGTTACTACCCTCACAATACTAAACTCAAGACCCACATGGGTGATGCAAGCTTTTGTAAAGTTTAGTATTGTGAGGGTAGTAACTTTTGATATGTAGAAAGGAGCCTGGTATCCAATGCGTTTTCACCCACTTGTGTTGAGTACCAACAACTTACTAAATGAGGACAAATACTCCAAAGCTTCACTAGTTAGAAGACTGCATGAGGACAACCTTAATTCAATTAC
>NW_025840805.1:0-1502 GCF_002878395.1 Capsicum annuum
CAATTTGGACGTCCATTTAGGAGGTGCCAAACAGACCCCATCATTGATTTGAGATCTTGATAAGGTGAATACCCAGTCTATTCAATGCTAGGCATAATGAGAGTATAAGGACCTCAAAAAAATCTCTTTTCGTCATATGAACTTTAAGGTGTATGAAGTTTCATATTTGATTTTTTAAGCAGAAACGATAGAGACTTCATTTAACTTAGGTTTATTTAGGCCAGAGACAGACCTACGTCAAGATAATCCCACCTTTGAAACACTTTGGTAATGCTCCCAAATAATGAATCAGAGCACATGGAGCCATTTCCTTATCTTTTTTTTCTGTCAAGAAAAAAAATGGCAGACTAACTGCTATAAATATCAGTTAATGAAAGAGCCCAATGCAAAAAAAATGCATGTTGGGTCTTTGAAACAGTTCAGATCATTTTAATAATAATAAGTTTGATCTGTTTTACCGAGAAGGTCTACGGTTCAAGTCCGTATAGCCCTATAAAATAAAATAAAAATGAAAAAATAAAATTGTATAATTTTCATTTCTTCATTATTATTTCTTGCTTGTAACTAAGTGAAATTCAACTATTCCTATAAGTTTACTCACGGCAATCGTTTAAGTTTAAGCAGATGAAAGAAAAAACGCATATCAATGGATCCAATCGATATTTATTTTTTCAATTGCAGATAAACAAACCAACCTTTCGTCATTAATCTTCGGAGGCGAATTACATATTCATATCCACAATAAAAGAATTAGTGAGACCCCCTTTCTTTTGATATCCCCAATCTTATTGAATTTTGGAAGTCAAATCATTTCACGGGCCTGGTGAAATGAAAAACTACGAAGAGGAATTCACATGGATTTAGGAAGGGACTGCTGTATTTGTGTACAAGCTAAAGTTTTTTTGAAAAACGAATATCTTTGGTCACTTTCATTATCAAATAGGCTTTTCCTTCGTATACCTTACTTACCTCGACCTAGCGAAGCACAACACAAAAAAGGTAGTCTTCTTTTTCTGTATTCAACCAAGAAAAACCCCTCCACCTGGATTCGAATCCTAATACTATTATTAAATAATAATAAAATAATAAAAGGAATATACCAACACAAGATCTTCTAAATCTTGAGATGGAAGTTCCTATACATTCTCTTCTATTTGATTACTTGTTCCATTCTAGATCACTAAATCACTAAGAAAAAAAATTAAAATAAAGACCTCCTGATTCTATTTATAGAAAAAAATAGAAATATTTAAAGAATTTCTAATTAAAGAAGAAAAATTAAAGAAGAACTAAGATAATTAATTAATTTAGAATTCCCCGTCTTTAGTTTAGAGAAAAAAAAACAAGAGAAAGAGGAGAATTTGTATAAGAGTAATATATAGTTAGAAGGTTCTACTAACTAAATAAAATGGAAATAAGTATAATGGAAATAAAATCGGATTCCAGTCGATGAATCTTGCAATGAGATATGCCCTACAATAAACCAATAAACAAAGCCAAAC
>NW_025840806.1:0-1873 GCF_002878395.1 Capsicum annuum
TTCCTCTTGGCGGAAACGAGAAAGGGGGCAAAGCACAGGGGCGGGCGTGCGGTGTGTGACTGGCGACGCAGGAGAAAGAGGCATAATAGAATTTGGAGTGGTTGGAATGACGGATGCGGTCATACCAGCACTAATGCACCGGATCCCATCAAAATTCCGAAGTGAAGCGTGCTTGGGCGAGAGTAGTACTAGGATGGGTGATCCCCTGGGAAGTCCTCCTGTTGCATCTCTTCTTTTTTTTTTCCTTTAAAATTCGGTTTAATTTTGCCGGTTCGATCGACCAATCTTTTTGTTTTTTCTCTTGGCGGAAACAAGAAAGGGGGTGAGGCGTGGAGGCCCACGTGCGGGGTGTGACGGGCGGCGCAGGAGAAAGAGGCATAATAGAATTTGAAGTGCTGCGAATGACGGATGCGATCATACCAGCACTAACGCAACGGATCCCGTCAGAACTCCGAAGTTAAGCGTGCTTGGGCGAGAGTAGTACTAGTATGGGTGACCCCCTGGGAAGTCCTAGTGTTGCATCCATTTCTTTTTTCTTTCCTTTAAAATTCAGTTTAATTTTGCCGGTTTGATCGGTGAATCTTTTTGTTTTTCCTCATGGCAGAAACAATAAAGGGATCGAGGCACGGAGGCCCGCGTGCGGGGTGTGACGGGCGGCGGAGGAGAAAAAGGCAAAATAGAATTTGGAGTGCTCGGAATGACAGATGCGATGATACCAGCACTAACGCTCCGGATCACATCAGAACTACGAAGTTAAGCGTGCTTGGGCTGGAGTAGTACTAGTATGGGTGACCCCCTGGGAAGTCCTCGTGTTGCATCCCTTCTTTTTTTTTTCTTTAAAATTCGGTTTAATTTTGCCGGTTCGATCGGCGAATCTTTTTGTTTTTTCTCTTGGCGGAAACGAGAACGGGGGCAAGGCGCAGCGGCGCGCGTGCAGGGTGTGACGGGCGGCGAAGGAGAAAGAGGCATAATAGAATTTGGAGTGCTTGGAATGACGTATGCGATCATAGCAGCACTAACGCACCGATTTTCATCAGAACTCTGAAGTTAAGCGTGCTTGGGCTAGAGTAGTACTAGGATTGGTGACCCCCTGGGAAGTCCTCGTGTTGCATCCCTTCTTCTTTTTTTCCATTAAAATTTGGTTTAATTTTGCCGGTTCGATCGACGAATCTTTTTGTTTTTCCTCTTGGCGGAAACAAGAAAGGGGGCGAGGCGTGGAGGCCCGCGTTAGGGGTGTGACGGGCGGCACAGGAGAAAGAGGCATAATAGAATTTAGAGTGCTGCAAATGATGGATGTGATCATACCATGACTAACCCACCGGATCCCACCGGAACTATGAAGTTAAGCGTGATTGGGCGAGAGTTGTACTAGGATGGGTGATCCCCTGGGAAGTCCTCGTGTTGCATACCATCCTTTTTTTATTTATTTAAAATTCAATTTAATTTTGCCGGTTCGATCGACGAATCTTTTTATTTTTTCTCTTGGCGGAAACAAGAAAAGGGGCGAGGCGCGGAGGCCCGCGTGCGGGGTGTAACGGGCGGCGCAGGAGAAAGAGGCTTAATAGAATTTGGAGTGCTGGGAATGACGGATGCGATCATACCAACACTAATACACCGGATCCCATCAGAAATCCAAAATTAAGCGTGCTTGGGCGAGAGTAGTACTAGGATGGTTGACCCCCTGGGAAGTCCTTGTGTTGCATCCCTTCCTTTTTTTTTCCTTTAAAATTCAGTTTAAATTTACCGGTTCGATCGGCGAACCTTTTTGTTTTTTCTCTTGGCGGAAACGAGAACGGGGGCAAGGCGCAGGGGCGCGCGTGCGGGGTGTGACGGGCGGCGGAGGAGAAAGAGGCATAATTGAATTTGCAGTGCT
>NW_025840807.1:0-1018 GCF_002878395.1 Capsicum annuum
TATACTTTCTTAATCTGTTGAAGAATTTCTCTAGATAATTCAGATGATTCAAACTCTCGCCGGATTTGATAATTATATCATCCCCGTACACCTCAATCTCTTTATGGATCATATCATGGAAAATCATCGTCATAGCCCTCATATATGTTGCACCCGCATTCTTGAGACTAAACGGCATTAGCGTATAATGATAAACACCCTAGGGAAAAATAAAAGCCGTATTTTCTGCATCTTCCTCATCCATCAATATCTGATGATACCTGGCGAAACAATCAATTAAGGACTTCATTTAATGCTTTTCATAGTTATTGATGAGGATGTGGATGTTAGGCAATGAAAAATTATCCTTAGTAATGGCTCTATTCAAGTCTTTATAGTCAACACAAATTCGAATCTTGCCGTCCTTCTTCGGCACAGTGACGATGTTGGCCAACCACGTCGGATATTTTGTGACCTCCACAACCTTAGACTAGATTTGTTTTTTCACTTCTTCCTTGATCTTAAACTTAAATATGGCTTGAATTTCCGCATTTTTTGCTTGACTGGATCAAACTCTGGATTTATCGACAACTTATGCGACACAACACTGGTGCTCAATCCCAGCATATCATCATAGGACCAATCAAACACGTCAATTTATTTCCGCAACAGGTGAATGAGCTCTCTCTTTTGTGCTTTTGCCAGGTGGACGCTGACACTTGTTTCTTCGATTTCATCATGATCTCAAAGGTTGACTATTTTAGTTTCCTCTAGGTTAGGCTTTTCTCGATTCTCAAACTCCTCTATATCTTCAACTAATTGTTCCTCATCATTGTCCTTCCAATCATCATCATTCCCTCCATTTTGTTCATCTAAGCTTTGACATAACATGACATTGGAAGATTTTAGGTTACTATTACTTTAATGGACAAACAAACCAAGTTAGATGATAGTGAGATAATAATAAAATATATGAATAGGAATGTTTTAAGAATAATAATTTTTTTTAAATGAATGAAGGACTTTTTAATGAAATTTT
>NW_025840808.1:0-1650 GCF_002878395.1 Capsicum annuum
AAATATTTAATTATATATTAAAAAATATTTAATTTAATACAATAAAATTATTATTTGATTGAAAAAAATATTTGTATTTGTTAGTGATAATGGAGATGGTTTGTAATGGTACTGGTGATGGTGGTAATGATTGATGTTAGTAATAGCTTAAAAATGAATGCACGATAGCTGACAATGTATTGGTGGTAGTTGGAGATGTTGTTAGCTGTGACGGTGGAGATGATTATTAGTAAAGATATATTGTAGCGATGATGGTGGTTGAAGCTGTGGTAGAAGTGGAGACACCGATGACTATGATAGTGGTGGTGTTGACCGAAGGATGTGTGAAATCTGATATTATGTTAGTGGTAGCTAGCGGTGGCACTAGTTGTGATAGATGAGTTGGTTAGTAGTTGGGATTGACCGATAATGGTTGATGATGGTGGTGGTGGTGGTGGTGGTGGTGGTGGTGATGTTGGCATTGACGGTGGTGATAGCGGCGCATATAATTAAAATAATAGAGGTGGTAGATATAGTAGCAGTTGAAAATAATAGTTAGTAGCAATTATGATTATGAATGGTGGTTATGATGGTAGAGGTGATTGGTGGTGGTGGTGGTTGGTGGCTAGGTGGTGGTTGACAATGGTGGTGGCGGCAGCAGAGATGGTTAGTGGTGGTGACTGATGATTATGGATAGAGTGATGGTGAATATTAGAATACCTCTTAATGATTAAAACTTAGTTCCATATCTGAATGATTAAGACCTATTCAGACCTATTAAGAGCCAAAATCTTAATGAAAAACAAATGCACTTAATGGTCTGAAATCTAAATAATTCAAATTCAGACCTCCATTAAGTGTCAATCCCAACTTGGTAAGAATTGAGGCGTAGCAGTCAAGTTTTTAGAAAAACACTATGCATATTAACAATACATTGATAAGAGTATCTATCAATAAAAATACCTTAAAAATAGATAATCACTGCATTACTATTCACAGATTAGCAGTTTCTTCATAATTATGCACCTTATATCAAACCCTTCACAATTATTCAATGCATAACAATTCATACATTACAATCCTTGCATAACTAGTCCATGAATGAAACAAACCCTTTAGGGGTCGTTTAATAGAGTGTATAAGAATAATACTGAATAGGGTGTATTAGTGATCCTAGGATTATTTCTTACCCATTGTTTGGTTCTGTGTATTAAGGGTTGCTTTGTCCTTAGTCATGCTTATCCATGTACTAATAAACCTTTTATTGCTACTACCATGGTTTGCAATGTATTAGTCATACAATCTATAATATTGATTAAGGTGTATACTGTATAACTAATGCATTAGTTATAAATAGGCTAAAAATTCTACCAAACAAAGATTTAAATAATACCATAACTAATTATCTAATACATATTAGATTTTCTAATACCCCTACCAAACGACCCCTTAGTATTTTAGCTGGCACATGCAAACTGAAAATCATAGTTTAGGCTTCAATAAAGAAGATTGCGAGTATGGGGGGTTGGGTTGGCAATACAAGATATCAAAAACACAAGATGATGGAAATTAGCAACCACTAACAACTGGAAGGTACATCAAAGATGGGGAATCCTAAAGCAAAGATGTTCATAGGCACTAGAAATACTTCCAGTTATACACTGCAAACTT
>NW_025840809.1:0-3106 GCF_002878395.1 Capsicum annuum
TTAATGGATTATTTTAAGGGTACATCTGTTCACTTAATAACGGGTCTCTTCATCCTTTTTTCCTTAATTAGGATATCAAGGCTGGGCCAAGAAAAGAACAAGTTGATCGTCGGGATCTGAATTTTATGATATGGGACTGTGTCATCTACGGAAAACCGAATATGAGTAAAAGTTTCTTGCATTTTTCACTATCATGTCAAATTCTCCTTTTTAATATATGAGAGTATAGTTTAGTAGTACTAAATATGTCGAAAGCTTGCTATAACACTTCTAATTATACTCTTTCTGGAAGTTGTTTTTTGATAAATAAATGTTTGTTTCTTTTTCATAAAAATCATAATCCAAAGTGCGTGCTCCCTTACTACTATGATTAGTTGACCACACCTTGATGAAAAAAAAGAATAAAGCTACCAATACTAATAGAAACCAGGTGGTTATAATCAATATGATAAAAAGAAAATTAAAAAAGATTTTAGTCATAGTAAACATGAATTTTTTTCTGTTTAAAAATAAAAAGAAGTGGAATACATAAACATTGAGATGAAATTTTTTTCTAGAGTATTAATTACTTTACATTCAGTGATTTATTGAAATCCTTCGATACTATTTGACTCAAGTTTCTCAAGCATTTTATGAAAGTTTGATATGTTGAGTACGTAATACTCATTCATTATTAAGAATGCATGTTATTATAAAGTTTTGTGAAATTACAGTTTATTAATATGCTTCCAAAATTTAGTTAGATATTTAACTATCATCAGAAAATATAAATGTGATACTGTAGTAAAAACCATATTAATCCTTGTTTAGCTTGTCATTACAATATGTGATATTGCTTTTAACAGAATCAGGATGAGTACATAACTCGAGTGAAAGCGCAAACTGCGGCCTATCAAACTTAGTTTCTCTCCAGCTATGATTTGTTTTAATATTTGTATTGGTTATCTGTGTTTTTAGTATAACTGCTTTGGTATTTATTAGTACTTTCAAGACTCTTTATTCCACGTTTAACTAATGTATGTGTTTTAATAATTATTGTTACTGGCCTTTTCTTCTTGTTGCGTATTTAAGTTTGTTTAGGTATATATATAGTTTAATTAATAAAAGCCAAATTAATTAACTTATATGCTAATTAAATAGGTGCGAATAACATATCACATCAAATATGTTACACAAACATTATACAAAATAGGTTATATTCAGGCTATGCATACAAAATTGTATAAATTTATCTATAAAGCTTTAATTTTTGTTCAAAAGTTTGATTCCAAACGACTATTTACTCATGATCTCTATACATCTTCACGAAGAAGTAACATATTTATTTAATTTCATTTCCGTTTTCAACCCAAAGTGATTTAACTTTTAAGTATCTTTTGATCCTAAATATAAAATGGACATATTTTGTTGGACTTAGAGTTAATTGGCATAACACATAAATATGACTCTAAACTTGACACCAAATTATAACATTGACCTTAAACTTTGATAGTACACAAATAGGACCTTTAACTATTTAAAACTTGAATAAATATGACCTCCGATTTTGCAACCTCCATGTGTGTAACTCACTTGCGCCTACGTGGATATGTAATCCAATCATACGATGCGACGTCACTAAAAGGGTCGACATGGAGGGACTTTTGTCTTTCAATTAAAACGACGTCGTTTTGCTTCTATAAGTTAAAACGACGTTTTGCTTATTATTATTATTATTATTCTACTACTACTACTACTTCTACATAGTACGTACTACTATTGCTTCTATCAATATACTATTACTACGACTAATAATAATAATAATAATAATTATTATTATTATTATTATTATTATTACATATTACGTACTACTATTGCTTCTATCAATATACTACTACCACGACTAATAATAATAATTATTATTATTCTACTACTACTATTTCTACATTTTAAGTACTACTATTACTTATATCAAGATACTACTACTACGACTAATAATAATAATAATAATTATTATTATTATTATTAATAATAATATTTTAATAAAATTTTCATCTTAATAACATTTTATTAATAACGTTAATTTAATATACTATTACTACTACCCTTAATAACGTTTTATTAATAACGTTAATTTAATAATGTTAATTTAATATACTATTACTGTTGTCCTTAATAACGTTTTAATAACGTTAATTTAATAATATTTTATTAAAAATATATTTTTTTTATCTATTATTAGTATAGTTTCGTCTTTGAGCTAAAAATAATGAAAAAATAATAGTGAAAAGTCATTTAAATATATAAAAAGGAAATAGTAAGGGCATAATAGTCATTTTATCCTTTCTTTTTTTTTACTGTTGAAACGCTCAAATTTTTAGCCTGACGCGCCCAATTTTGCATGTACAAAACGAGTTTTGCCACATAGGATCGGAAGTCATATTTGTTCAGATTTTGAATAGTTAAAGGTCCGATTTGTGTACTATCAAAGTTT
Source organism: Capsicum annuum (assembly GCF_002878395.1). Classification (NCBI taxonomy): domain Eukaryota; kingdom Viridiplantae; phylum Streptophyta; class Magnoliopsida; order Solanales; family Solanaceae; genus Capsicum; species Capsicum annuum. The sequence goes on from NW_025840809.1 coordinate 2,474, forward strand.
AAGGTCAAATGTTATAATTTGGTGTCATATTTATGTATTATGCCGAGTTAATTTGATGTTCTTTTAAGTCATTTTTAAACCTCGTCAGAGTCATTCCTCACCTAAAATACGTTTAGGTAGACTAAAGTGCATAAAAATTTGAGAGCCAAAATATATTTTAAATATGAACTAATTCCGCGAGTCATAAGTTAGAGAACTTTTATCTCTAGAGAACGAAAAGGTTATTAGGAAGGACGTATAAGAAAAGCGTTGAATATCCCTATTGCATACACATTAATTTATAAGTTAGAGAACTTTTGTCTTTATCTCTAGAGAACGAAAAGGTTATTAGGAAGGGCGTATAAGAAAAGCGTTGAATATCCCCATTGCATACACATTAATTTAGTGGCAATTAAAAATATCTTTGACGATAATAGTTATCAATATATACTAATAAAAGAGAATATAAAAGTTAAGAGGTGATGTGACACCTTATATGTGGGAGAACTAGACTTTCCTTACATGAACTTTCATTTTTCTCTTAAACTAGAATTACCAAGTACTCATTTTATTTTTGTTCTTGAATAGATAAACATCAAATTGACGAATCTCACAGTATATTTTTTTCTTCTTACAAGTCTATGAATTAAAAGT
>NW_025840809.1:6106-40838 GCF_002878395.1 Capsicum annuum
ACAATGACACGATCAATAATATTTTTTTGTACTCATGTTGTCCAAATCAAGAATGGGTAAGCTAACTGGGTGTCTTGACTAGTTTGGTGATGTCCGAGCCAATAACAAGTATCAGTTAACTTAGGTTTGCTGACTAGTTTTCAATTGACAACATGTACCCGATAATTTTTTCACCAAGGTTAGGACAAATGAAAAGAAATCATTTAGTATTTTTATCTCTGTTGGAGTTTGAACTCAACACTTTATGATTATCAGCTAATTAAATTGATCATTACGTCACACCCTTAAATGCACAATTTGTAATTTAATTTCAGACGTTATTTATTTATTGATGTTACTAATAAAACTGATACACATGTAAATTTTTTAGAGTTTAATTTTGAATAAGCAAATAAAATTTTTAAAATATATATATTAAGATGGATATCTGATTGTGAACATAATTGGAGTGGCTAACTTACTAATAATGCTAAAATTATGGAGTTATCTATATTTATAATTAGATTTATGTAATCTAACTAATATTTACTATAGTATTTATTTACAGATGGATTAGATAATATGAGTCTTCATTTGAACCTAATTTTTTTTTTTTCAAAATATTAGAATTAAAATGTCACTGAATATAAAAAATTAAAGTACTTTCTAAAATTAATCAAACAAGGAATAAAATATATAGCCAATTTTTTAATTTATGCGACGAATCGAATATGATTTCATGATAACCTTTAATTGATTGTAAATTTTCAACCATTCTTATTTTATGTGATTAAGTTACTTGCATGTACTGAAAAATAACTCTTACACAACTATTACAACAATAATAAATTAGTAACGTACCTTTAGTTATTATTATCCTAGTAAGGGTTGAAAATCTGCTTTGATTTATCGTTAATTTGCCAGATCGATGAAAGTCACAGACATTCACATAGGTTGGTCTGGGACTCTTACAACTTGTTTGGATGGTGGTTTGTTATGGTTTTGTAATGTATGGTACAGTATAATACGGTATAGTACAGTGCAGTATGGTACAATATCATGTTTGATTGACTGTATCCTTCCCTGTGGTTTAATAATAGTTTTTTTGTTTGGGTTGATGGTATGGTATTGTATGGTAATAGGTAAATTTACTAAAATACTCTTATTTGATTATTGCTAAAATTGGCTATTCCCTTTTTGTTCTTGTAAACTTCACCATCGGTACCCTTCCAAGTTTGAACTTTTGAACTGAAATTCGAAGCCTCTTAAATCACTTTTTAGCAGAATTATCGGAAGGACCAAAGTTTTTCTTTTCTTGGGCTTACTGCAAAGAAAAGCCTCGTCATTGTTTTTCTTTTCTTGGGCTTTTAGCAGAAATCTCACCTTTGTTGTTGTTGAAGTTGCTGGGAGATTACTGCAAAGAGCAGAAAAAAGAATAAGAAAATAGGGTGGAGGGTGAAATAGGATTAAACAAAATTATACAAGAGCATAATTGGAAGAAAAAGAGGGAAACCATGGCATACCACCAAATTGGTGGTTCAGAAAAATGGAGGATTCCATGGTTCCCAACCCATGAAATAGTAGCAAACTATACCATCATTTTTAGGATACCATGGAAACAAACATGGTATCCATGGTAACCATACCATACCATACCATGGAAAACCACCATCCAAACAAGCTGTTAGCCAAAGTCTTAACGGTAAGGACTATAGACATTATTTTATCAAGGTTAATCGAAAAATCTTAGCGAAACTCTTGATTTACATATAGAAACATCGTTAGATTTTGTGAATATAATATAGATTCTTGAAATCTCTATTTATTTATCCTTAAGGTTCTAATTTATAGAGTCAATTCCACTTTACCCCCTAACATTTAAGGATTGAAGGGGGTGGGGTTAATTTTCTTATTTTAGTTTTATCAAAAAAAAAATCATTAAAAAATATTGCATAAGCAAATTATCGATCTCATTCAATATATGGAGAGGAATAAAGTGAAATTTACAGTCTAATTTTATAATCAAACACCAACTAAAATAAGGATATTAATAGCAATAATAAATATAACAACTTTTAATAGTGCAAGTAATTCCACATATTATTATTATTATGGGTAAGTATATTTCATTTACTCTCACAAGGTAACTTTGTGACCAAATAATTTGAGATAAGCATTTTGTATCTCTTAACTATGATTAAATTTACACAGTTCAACTAAGCTAAATTTTAGCGTATTTTTATAAACTCTTTTAGCTGACAAAAAGCATGAGTATAACATATAATCAATTAAATAACGTATAATGTCGAGGATTATACCTGATCCCAAACTTCAAGACCAATTTCATGATGACCCTCCTCCATCTAGGACTCTTCTATCATAATTCACCTTAAACCTATCAATTTCTTGACTATAATAGTGAATTAATGTCATGCAATAATAAATTATCTACTAGCAACTAAAGAAAAAAGATATAAACACACCACTGAAGTTGCCACAAATTTATAAAAAGATATTTTAAATTTATGGGCGTCCTATTAACCCATAAAAATTATAAAGTCTATTTTAATTACACATTTTTGATCGATTTTTACATCAACCTTGGACTATTACTCGATGATATTGGACACTTTTCTTTTAATTAATTAATTTAATTAATCACTAATATAAATTGTGGAGCCTTCGTACAGAGAGAACCAAAAAGGGATTTCGAATTTATAGCATTTCCTAAGGCATCTTCGATACTTATCTCAGCAAAGAGTTTTTACAAATACGATTCAAGATTGCATTTAACATTTTAAGAATAGTTCCCTCAAAATCTAATTACAAAAGATAATTTGATTTCACACATTTTAACAAATTAAGAAGAAATTAAAGCTAATACATGAAAAATTTCATATCATTTTTGACAGATTTAGTTAAAAAGGTGTTGTTTTTTTGTCCAAGCTTCAACGGCTATGTTAATGGAGTATTGGGGAAGATGAATATTTAAAAGAGAATAGAATTTTTATTTTCATAAAGAAGAGCAACAAAGACGTTTGCCCGTGATATGTTTTAATTAGTTGGGGCAATAAATATTTCTCCTTCGTGCACGTCAGATGCGTGATTACAATATGGGTTGAAACTTGATTAAAATGGTGTATTTATAATGGTCTATACAAGATTTTTTGGGGGTTGATAGGACACTTTCAAACTTAAAGTGTCTTTTTATAAATTTAGGATAACTTCAGTGATGTCTTTGTATCTTTTCTCAACAATTAAAATTCGTATATTAATGGGGCAAAATTTAGAAATAACATACTTATTCCTTTAATTATGAGTTTCATAACAACAATTTTATAATTACATAATATAACAAGTTGTATTTTGTATTTTTACAAATCCTTGCTACAAAAAGTACAAATACATATGATTTTTACTGCCCTTATGATCGATATGTATTTTGTATTTTTGCAAACTGTTGCTACAAAAATACAAATACATATGCTATAAAATATAATTTAATAAAAGTATTGTTATTTCTTGTAATTTAATATTTAAATATGCTACTTTATGTATTTTTACACTTAATAATTTACCCCTTGCATAAAAAAATAGTCAAGTTAAGCTTAAACCCTCCCGAAAATTCATGAACTAATGATTTTAAGGTTAATCAATCGAAAAAAATTCATGCTTCTTTCATAAAATTTTAAAAACAACTTTAATTTATATTCATAGCCAAATACAACTCCAACTTAAAAAAAAAAAAAAAAAAGTAATTTTCATGGCGAAGGCCTTAATCAACCGACCGGACATGAAGGGAATAACACAAAAAGAGTAGGGATATATGTGGAAACAAAACAAAGGCTTGGCATATAACATTGTCAACTCCTCTCAACCCAATTTTCCAGATCTAGGGTTTGAAACTCACTATCATTTTGCTGATATCTGAGAATTTTTCCTTCGTCAAATTTATTTAACCAATGTACGTATTATCTACTTTTAATAGTATTTTGATACTTTTCCTGGTTTTGCCGAACACTTGTGATGCATGGCCAGTGGATTTAACGGCACCCCATTGTGAAAACGATGTTATTGATAGCAAGGAATTGGCTATAAAGGAATACAATGATGAGTCCAACGTATTTTAACTAAGGTAGATATGCAAGTTCACGGGTTAGTACTATTTTTATCTTCAGAGATATGTTTACAATAATATTGAAACGTAACTTTTAATTCATAGACTTGTAAGAAGAAAAAAATATACTGTGAGATCCGTCAATTTGATGTTTATCTATTCAAGAACAAAATTAAAATGAGTACTTGGTAATAATAGTTTAAGAGAAAAATGAAAGTTCATGTAAGAAAAGTCTAGTTCTCCAACATATAAGGTGTCACATCACCTCTTAACTTCTACATTCTCTTTTATTAGTATATATTGATAACTATTCTCGTTCTCCAACATATAACGAATGGAAGATACACAAGATCCATGTATATATCCTTTGTACTCTTTATATATATAATCTTCCTGTTTTTGTTTGTTTATTATATAATAACTACAAGTTTAATTTGTTTCTGTTCTTTTTTTTTTCCTTAGGGTCTGAAGGCTGAAGCATAGATAAATTATTTTATTAATGTTAAAAGAAGGAAAATGAGATGAATAGAATAATATTTTTACTCGTAAATTATTATCACATACTATTTTTATTTCGATTTTCATAACATTGATATCAGAGCCAGGTACAATTCATGTTGAGGAACCTCCTGGTACAATTTTTTCTTGAACTATTATTACCAAATACTCATTTTAATTTTTCTTCCTGAATAGATATGCTTCAAATTGAGGAATCTCATAGTACAATTTTTTTCTTACAAGTCTGCGAATTAAAATATTGAATGTCACGTTCAATATTATGGTAAAAATATCTCTGAAAGTAAAAATAATACTAACCCGTGAACTTGTATATCTACATTAGAAAAGTCTACAGTTCATTAATCATAAGGTGAATCAACCATAATATTGATTTGGCAAAGCGCTCCCTGTCATTTTTTATTTGACATAGTGTTTAAAAAATGGTAGATTTTTTAAACTTGTGTAGTTAAAATAATTTTTATATATTTGTGACTATAAATTATTTTATTAAGGGTAAAAGAAGAATTTTTAAATAGTAAAATAATATTCTTTTTGGGGCAAACTAAAAAAAATACCACATAAAATGAGATGAATAGAGTAATATTTTTATTCATAAATTATTATAATCAAACATTTTAATTTTTCCATACAGAATAATTTAAACTTCATGTTAAGAAATTATACAACAAAAATTTTATCTGTACAAATATTTGTTGAAAAACTTTACAGAATTCACCCAATAATAATAGGAGTAAAAACTTTTAATCATTGCAATAACTTGAATGAAGAAGACTCGATCTTTTAAATCTTGAAGAATATTTTTTCTTTTAGTGTCTTGTGAGATGTAAAGAAAAGAGAGAATAATTGAATAAAAACAACCTTTTATTAAATATTAATTTGTAGTTAATGACTGATTTTTGATTTACAAAATGTACAGTCATTGATCAAATTTTGCATTAAAAAAATTAAAATCATGATTTGAAATTTTAAAAAATGATTTCTCGAGCATTTGAGATTAGTATGAAATAAAATTGCACATTTAAACGCTAATACATATTTATATTCATCTAATTCTTTTAAAACGAAGAAAGTAGTACATGAGGTACTATCAATGTTTGAATTCCATTAATTCTTAAAATAATTGTTCATCCTACTTTCATAATAGGATGACATTGGAAAAATCTCCAATTTCAATCATGATTTGGCAAAAGGCTCCCTGTCATTTTTTATTTGGCATAGTGTTTAAAAAAGGATAAATTTTTGAAACTTGTGTAGTTAAAATAATTTTTAGATATTTATTATTATAAATTATTTTATTAATAATAAAATAAAAAAAATTAAATAATAAAATAATATTCTTTTTAGAACAAACTAAAAAAAATACCACATTTCATTTTTAGTCTCCAGTCACTATAAATGCTTCTATGGTAAGAAATAATCAGAACTTAATAGTCAACTTCATTTATATCATATATATTTAATAAACTAAAACTAATACGTTAATTTTGCTATGTGAATAATTAGCACCGTGATATTCTTGTCTAATTGACAATTTTCATTGTCGTCTTTTTTTCCCTTCTCCTTTCAAACATAGTGAAAATAATTAGTTTGTATATAATAAAAGTATGTGAGGAGATTATTTTTGTCCTTTTATTCCCCCCTCATTTTGTTCAATCAGTTCACTTATTTAATAATTCAAAGGCCACCAATAATGAAATTGACACTATTTTTCTTCAATTAACTTATTAAGCTAATCTTTTGTAAAGAGAATTATCCAAGTCCATATAAGTAAATTATCAGTCCAATATTCTCCCTTCATGCCCAGGTCTCAATTGGCGCATGGATCGGGAGCCCAGACGGGGATGGACCTGGCTTTAATATCAATCCATTCCCCAATTAATGTAGGACTTTTACACACTCCAACAGCCCAAACGACAATTCATTCCCTAAAAAATAAGGTAAAAATAACATTACTATTTACGATGACTCTTATTTTTACATTAGAAAATCTTACTGAGACTATGGTAAAGCTGATTTCTTTAGTACTAGCATATATCTAATAATTATTGGTATATATATTTCTTTGTTCCAAAACAAATAATATTTTAATATTTTTTAAAATTTCAATATTGGTGGTATTTCACATTATCAAAAGAATACATTAATGATGTTTTAAATTCAATACTTATTTAATTTGTTTTAAAAAAATTACATAACCAAAAAAGTATTAAAGAGTTATATATTTTTCAATGTAAACACTTGGTAAACATAGTTTTACTTTCTAAAAATGAAAGTTTATTAAGAGGTGCTCAATTTTATAACACACCTATTTGAAAGAAAAACTATCACCAAACTTTGTTCATAGAGGGATATTAGAACCTGATCAGCAAGTAATCAAAGTGTTTCTTTGTTTAATAGAGAAAATGGCATAGCTAAAGAGGTAATTTCGTATTTATCTCTATTTTTATCCAATACATAATAGATTAGACTTCACATTGAGAGATGGCATATTGTAACAACCTCAATTTCACACCACAACTCCAATATATATATATATATATTATACTTCCAAATCTGAATACAAATGAGAATTTGAGCAACAAAGTAACAGACAAATACTAATGAAAAATCTATGAATAACAGAGGAATAAGGTAACAAAGAAGATGAGATAATATATCATTGAAGGGGAGATGGGAGAATATATACTAAACCAAGCTTCAACATAATTTGCATAATTTCTTCCGTAGGAAACTGCTCCCATTTAAGGTGTTTGTCTAACCCGGATCCCAAAGAAAATCCACTCTTTTGTTGGGCTGTAACTTCACCTCATGCCAAAGTCCAAAGCCCATGACCGAGTTCATAACACATATGGACAACTCTGATATAAATGGACCAAGGAGATTAAGCCACGATAACTTAATGTCACGTTTTCCAAAGGACACATATATAAATTTTATGTGGCATCTTTTAATTTGATACAATATTTTTTTTTAAAATAGTAGTCTTTTGAAACTTATATGGCTAAAATAATTTCTAGATATTTGTATAGTTATAAATCATTTCCCGATAAAAGGAGAATGTTTAAGTAAATTGTTTCTAATAATATATAATAAAGTGAAATTCTTTTTGGGACAACTAAAAAGGAAAGAGAGTCACATAAAATAAATTGGGTGCAATATTATTTTTACACGTAAATTTTGCCTCTCTCCGTCGTAATTTATGTGTCACTTTTCAAATTTCAAAATTCAAACAAGTGTTTATATTTGATCACTTTTCATAAATTCTTTAAAAAATTTCTTGCATAGATTAATGTATTCTGAAAAGATATTACTCCTATAACGTAATTTCTTATCTAATGTTATTATTAATGACATGTAATATAAAATATTATTTTAAAATCTATATAATATGGAAGAAAAAGGTTAATATGTTCAAAGTCTGATCTCCTCCTCCTCCATTCTTAAATTTGCCTTCAATATGTTTTACAAAATCCATATGGAGTGAAGAAGCCAACAATAAAAATTAATTATGAATCAACGCTCACAACATCAGTATTAAAGCAAATATTGTTACGTAGATTTTACGTTTTTTGATTGATCGTTAATCATGATTTATGTATTGTTTATATGCGAGAATTTTATTTTTGTTTGTACACATGAAAATCTTTTTCGAAGTTAGCTCAATTCATTCATTTGAGGGAAAAGTAAACTCAAGGTCTAAATTTTCATGTTAGTAATAATATTGTAACAATTATTACAAGTCTGTGAATTAAAATTCTCTCAAAAAAATAAAAGTAATATTTTCGTGAACTATTATTATTATCAAAAAATTTAATTTTTTCATGTTGAATAGATAAAAATTCACGTTGAGGCATCTCATAGTACAATTATTTTCTTATACAAGTCTTTGAACTAAATTTTTTCTGAAAAAAATAAATAAAAGTAGCACTAATATTTACCTGTGACTCCTATTTCAACATTAGGAAATCTTACTGAGCCTATGGTAAAGCTGAATTTTCTAGTATTAGATCACGTCCAGGTCCCAATTGGCACGTGAATCGGGAGTCCAAACTGGGATGGACCTAGCTCTGATACCAGTCCATCCCCCAATCAATGTGGGACTTTTACCCACTCTAACAGTTCAAACGACAATCCATTAGGAAAGTTTACCTCCAACCCTTCCTCTTGATAAGTTCATGGGTAAGTACTATATATAAGTTCACAGGAAAATTTTAAATACAGAGAGTATTTTGAATTCACTTTTGTATGGATTCTCGTAACTATGACTATGATAAGTTGTTTTTTTTTTAAAAGGTACTAACTGTTATGAAAACATACAAGTGTATGTCCATGTGTCCAAAGTAAAAGGACATGCTCTTATTATTTAATCTTTAATCATTATGTTTTATGAGTGGCAAAATGCCTACTCATTCTCCACTTCATAAAGTTGATGTGGATAACTTGTACCTTAGGCTATAAATTGCCACCTTTCTTATTGAAAAATAGAGCAAGAAAAGAACTTTGACTACTTTTCTTATAAGCCTTCTTTAAGCTAATATTATTAATCAGTTTCTTTTCTTTTCCTCTTGGATTGTTCTGGTAGTATCATTTAATTGACGAGGAGTAAAAGAGAAGACTGCAATCTTTGTTACTTAGTCACTTAGATATATAAATTTATATCACGTTATCAGCACTAGTCTCTGCAAAACTCCTTCGAAGGTAATTAAAGGTTAGTATTTAATTTTTTTAAATAATGTCTAATATTTTAAGAAGCGATTTTAGTGCCTTAGATATATCTAGCAAAACCTATATGTCCTGGGCACTAGACGCAGAAATACATTTAAATGCAATGGGTCTGACAGACACCATTAAAAAATAATAATAAGGCATCAGAATAAGATAAGGCCAAGGTCATGATATTTCTTCGTCATCATTTTGACGAAAGTTTAAAAATGAAATACCTCACGATCAAAGATCTCCTCGTATTGTGGAATAATTTAAAAGAAAGATATGATCACCTGAAGATGGTTATTCTTCCATAAGCTCGTAATGAATGGACCTATTTGAGATTTTAGGACTTTAAAAGTGTAACCGAATATAATTCTACGATGTTCAGAATTAAATCGCAGTTTTATTTATGTGGGGAATGTATAACGGATCACGACATGTTAGAGAAAATATTTTCTACTTTTTCCTCCTCGAGTATGCTCCTACAGCAGCAATACCGAGAAATGGAATTTCAAAAATATTTTGAATTAATTGCTCATCTTCTTATTGCTGAACAACATAATGAGCTTTTAATAAAAAATAATGAAAGTCGGCCTCCTAGTACTGCTCCATTCCCGAAAGTGAATGCTGTAAATTTTCACCCAACTTGGCGTGAAAGAAATCCTGACCCCAGTCGTGGTCGAGGTCATGGTCGTGGGCACGTATTTCAATTAGGGTAATCGTCTTGCAATAAACAATAACCCTCAGCACCAGCAGTGCAAAAAGAGGGGTAAAGCTCCTGAAGTAACACCAAGGACGAACCCTGAAAGTAGATGTTATCGATGTGAAGCAAAGGAACACTTGACACGTACCTATCATACGCCTAAGCATCTGGTAAAACTATATCAGGCGTAGCTTAAAAAGCCAGAAAATGATGTTGAAACAAATTTTCTCCTAGAAGATAACGTTGAGCCCATGGACTTGGAAATGTCAGATTTCTATACAGTTCCTGAAGAACATCTAAATCACCCTGAAGGTGATAATAATGATATAATTCGATTATATTAATCTGTTAATATTATATTAGTTTAATTTCCTGACATTTAATAATCTTATAAATATAATTTATATAATATGTTATGTGCTAGTTATATTATAATATTTATTTTATTTATATTTTTATTTTGAAGAAAATATGGATACTCCTCAAGTCTTATTTGGATCAATAATTGATCACGACAATATTTGTGTAATTGATAGTGGGACAACACATGCAATATTTAAAGATGAAAAATATTTTTCCCACTTACTTTGAAGAAGAGCAAATGTTACAACAATTGCTGGTAATTCAAAATTGATCAAAGGCTCCGGAAGAGCTACTATATTTCTGTCTAAGGGGACAAAATTAGTTATAGAAGATGCATTGTTCTCTTCTAAATCCCCAAGAAACTTATTAAGTTTTAAAGATATTTGCAGGAATGGATATCATGTTGAGACGATAAATGAAATGAATGTCAAATATCTTGGCATTACTAAGAATGTCTCAGGTCAAAAACAAATGTTGGAAAAATTACCAGCTTTGTCTTCCGGCTTATACTATGCCAAAATTAGTACAATTGAAGCACACTCTATCGTAAACTAAAAGTTTACTGATATAAATACATTTGAGCTTTGGCATGATCGAATAGGTCATCCTGGCTCAATAATGATGAGATGAATCATTGAAAATTTAAAAGGGCATCTGTTAAAGAACCTGAAGATTCTTACACCGAATGAATTTTCATGTGTTGCTTGTTATCAAGGCAAACTAATAACTAGTCCATCGCCATTAAAAGTTAGCATCGAATCTCCTCAATTTCTAGAACGTATACATGGGGATATATGTGGGCCTATTCACCCACCTAGTGGGACATTTAGCTATTTTATGTTCCTAATAGACGCATCTTCAAGATGGTCGCATGTGTGCCTCTTATCATCTCGCAACCTGCCGTTTGCGAAATTATTGGCACAAATAATAAGATTAAGGGCGCAATTCCCAGATTATCCCATTAAGGCTATTCGCCTCGATAATACTGGAGAATTTACATCCCAAGCTTTTGATGATTATTGTATGTCAGTTGGGATAAGAGTTGAACATCCTGTTGCTCATGTTCATACTCAAAATGCCCTTATTGAGTCATTTACTAAGCGCCTACAATTGATAGCAAGACCACTGCTTATGATAACAAAATTGCCTACTACTGTTTGGGGTTATGCTATTTTACATGCAGCGTCACTTGTTCGTCTCAGGCCAACTCATTATAATAAATACTCCCCGTTTCAATTGGTTCTTGGCCATGAGCCAAATATTTTTCATCTACGAATTTTTGGATGTGCTGTCTATGTGTCAATTGCACCGTCTCAGCGTACTAAGATGGGCCCCCATAGAAGGTTAGGAATATATATGGGTTTTGAGTCACCCTCTATAATTCGCTACCTTGAACCATTGACGAAAAATTTATTTACTGCTCGATTTGCAGATTGTCGATTTGATAAAATAAATTTTCCGCAATTATGGGGACAAAAACGTGATCTTAAAAGAAAAATTGCGTGAAAAGTTTCATCATTATCTCATTTTGATCCACGTACACCCATAAGTGAACGTGAGATCCGGAAGATCATTCACTTATAGAAATTAGCAAATCAAATGCCAAATGCATTTACTGATTTGAAAATGATAACCAAGTCACATATCCTTGCAGCGAATGTGCCTGTCCGAATTGAAGTTCCAAAAGAACCATCTTCTAATGTACTAGCTTCTGAATCCTAAACACGCCTGAAGTGTGGCGGACCATTGGGTTCAAAAGATAAAAATCCTAGAAAAAGAAACGCGAAAAATGATAAAGATGGTGTTGTAAGAGATTCTTCTGAAGAGACTCAAAATCTGATTAATCCTGATATTCCTGAAGAAATTAGTGAACCCGAGACTCAAGTGAATGAAGAACTTTCAATGAGTTCCACTAATAATGAGGTAAATTTAGATCTATTGAAAATTACGATGGATAATGTTTTTGCATATAATGTTGCACTAAATATCATGCAAGACAATGAGGACCTTGAACCTCTATCTATCGAAGAATGTCGACGAAGAAAAGATTGACCAAAATGGCAAGAGGGGATTCAACTTGAATTGAACTCACTTGCTAAACGGGAGGTTTTTGGACCTGTAGTCCAAACTCCAAATGGTGTAAAGCCAGTTGGCTATAAATGGGTCTTCGTACGTAAAAGAAATGAGAAAAATGAAATTGTAAGATACAAGGCACGCCTTGTTACACAAGATTTCTCTCAAAGACCCGGTATTGACTATGAAGAAACATATTCACCTGTCATGGATGCAATAACATTTCGATACCTCATAGGTCTAGCTGTACATGAAAATCTTGAAATCAATTTAATGGATGTGGTTACAACTTATCTTTATGGTTCACTTGATAACGATATTTACATGAAAGTTCCAGAAGGATTAAAATTTTCATAAGCATATAGTTCAAAGTCTTGGGAATTATATTTAATTAGATTACAAAGATTTCTGTACGATCTAAAACAATTAGGACGTATGTGGTATAATCGCCTAAGTGAGCACTTAAAAAACGAAGGATACATAAATGATGTTATTTGTCCTTGAATTTTTATTAAGAAAATGACATTGGGGTTTGTCATACTCGCCGTTTTCGCGGATGATATAAACCTTATCGGGACTCCAGAAGAGGTCCAAAAGGCAATCGAATATCTAAAGAAAGAATTCAAAATGAAAGACCTTGGAAAGGAAAAAATTTGTCTTGGTCTGCATATTGAACATTTAGCAGACTGAGTCTTCATTCATCAAACTGCCTATACCCAGAAGGTTTTGAAACGTTTTTACATGGACAAAGCATATCTTTTAAGTACTCCAATGGTTGTTCGATCACTCGAAGTGAGTAAAGATCCATTCCAACCTCTGGAAGAGGGTGAAGATATTATTGATCCCGAAGTACCATATCTCAGTGCTATTGGTGCACTCATATACCTTGCTAATGCTACAAGATCGGATATAGCATTTTCTGTTAATTTACTAGAGAGGTATACTTCTTCCCCTACACAAAGACACTGGAACGGAGTTAAGAATATATTGAGGTACCTAAAAGGGACTGTTGATATAGGTCTGTTTTATATGAACAAAGCTAGTCCAGATCTTGTTGGTTATGCAGATGCAGGTTATTTATCTGACCCACATAAAGCACGATCCCAAATAGGCTATGTGTTTACATATGGAGGTACTACAGTATCATGACGATCGACAAAGCAGTCCATTGTTTCTACTTCTTCTAATCATGATGAGATAATAGCAATTCATAGAGCAAGTAGAGAATGCATATGTCTGAGATTAGTAGTACATTTTATCAAAGAGAGATGTGGACTGAAGCTTGATAATAAGGTACCTACAGTCATATTTGAATATAATGTAGCATGGATAGCTCAACTAAAAGAAGGCTTTATAAAGGGAGATAGAACGAAGCATATTTCGCCAAAGTTATTCTTCACGCACGACCTTCAAAAGAATGGTGATATTGATGTGCAGCAGATCCGTTTTTGTGACAATCCAGTATATTTATTCACTAAATCTTTACCAACTTCAATCTTTGAGAAGATGATATATAATATTGGAATGCAAAGACTGAATAAGTTGAATCGAGGTCTTCACCAGGGGGAGTAAGAATACGCGCTGTACTCTTTTTTCCTTAACCAAGGTTTTTATCCTAATGGTTTTTTCCTGTTAGGGTTTTTAATAAGGCAGCACTCAAAGCGTATTCAGTAAATTTTTCTTTACATGGACATCCAAGGGGTAGTGTTATGGAAACATATCCGTATATGTCCATGTGCCCAAAGTAAAAGGACATGCTTCTATCATTTAATCTTTAATCATTATGTTTTATGAGTGGCAAAATGCCTACTAATTCTCCACTTCATAAAGTTGATGTGGATAACCTGTACCTTAGGCTATAAATTGCCACCTTTCTTATTGAGAAATAGAGCAAGAAAAGAACTTTGACTACTTTTCTTATAAGCCTTCTTTCAGCTAATATTATTAATCAGTTTCTTTTCCTCTTGGATTGTTTTGGTAGTATCATTTAATTGACGAAGAGTAAAAGAGAAGACTACAATCTTTGTTACTTAGTCACTTAGATATATAAATTTATATCACTAACATATATATACTCTAATAATTGGTTATATATATTTCATTTGTTACAAAATAAATGATATTTTAGCTTTTTTATTTCGTTTCAAAATAAATGGTATTTTACATTAGCAAAAAATGCATAATGATGTTCTAGCAATTTTATATCTATTTAAACGTAATGAAGTGAAGTACAAAAACAATTACATCTTTTTTCAATATAAAGACTTAGTAAACATTGTTTTGATACTGGTGAAAAATCATTACCACACTTTGTTGAAAGAGGTATTAGAACCTGATCAACAAAATTAAAGTGTTTATTTTTGAGAGAAAACGTCCTGACTAAAGTGATAACTATGTATTATTTCTTTAAAAATAAAAAAATCCATACAAACTAGATAAGATTTCACGTTGAGGAATCTCACCAAATGGAATTTCATTATACAATTTTTTTCTTACAAGTCTTGTGAAGTTAAATCTCTCTCAAAAAATCGCATAATAATAATAATTTAATTTCAGAAAATGTATCTTTTTCATATATTTTAATTTATTGATTTAATTTAAATTGTTATATATTTGAAAATTATGTAAAAAATATTATAAATTAAAATAATTAATAATTTATTTATTATAACTTGGAGTACAGAGATATTACTTCAAAATTACATAGAAAATCGTATAAATCATAATATAATTAACAACTAAAAATCTAAAATTATATAACAAATTTGATTGACTTTCTCAAATATTTCATCAGTGTCAAAATCGGGATAAAAAGAGTAGCATATAGTATCTGAAAATTATGTGAAAATACTAGAAATCAATAACTAATAACATCACAACATCAGTATTAAAGCAAAAATCTTCATTGTTAAGTAGATTTTACATTTTTTGATTGATCGTTGATCATGATTTATATATTGTTTATATGCAAGAATTTTATTTATGTTTGTACACATGAAAATCTGTTTCGTAGGTAGCTCAATTCACTCATTTGAGCAAAAAGTAAACTCAAGGTCTAAATTTTCATGTTAGTAATAATATTGTAACAATTGTTACAAGTCTATGAATTAAAATTTTCTCAAAAAAATACAAGTAATATTTTTGTGAACTATTATTATTATTACCAAATATTTTAATTTTTTTATGTCGAATAGATAAAAATTCACGTTGAGGCATCTCACAGTACAATTATTTTCTTACATTATACATTCATGTCTAGGAATCTCATTATACAATTTTAGCCGTGACTTCTATTTCCACATTCGGAAATTTTTACTGTTGCAATTGGTGGTATTTCACATTATCAAAAGAATACATTAATAATGTTTTCTAAATTCTATTCTTATTTCATATTTAGAAAAAATTGCATAATAAAAAAAGTACTAAAGAATTATATGTAAATACATATGGAGTGAAGAAACCAATAACAAAAATTATGAATCAACGCTCACAACATCAATATTAAAGTAAATATCTTCATTGTTAAGTAGATTTTACATTCTTTGATTGATCGTTGATCGTAATTTATATTTTGTTTATATGCGAGAGTTTTTTTTTTCGTTTGTACACATGAAAATCTATTTCATAGTTGGCTCAATTCATTCATTTGAGCCAAAAGTAAAGGTCTAAATTTTCATGTTAGTGATAATATTGTAACAATTTTTACAAGTTCGTGAACTAAAATTCTTTCAAAAAAATAGAAGTAATATTTTTCGTGAACTATTATTATCACTAAACTTCCTTGGTCCTGAGCCGGGGGTTTATCGGAAACAACCTCTCTACCCGCATCGAGGGTAATGGTATGGACTGCGTATATTTTACCCTCCCCAGACCCCACTATGTGGGAATATACTGGGTATTATGTTGTTGTTGTTATTGTTGTATTATTATCACCAAATTTAAAAATTCACGTTGAGGAATCTCATAGTACAATTATTTCCTTACACAAGTCTCTGAACTAAATTATTTCTGAAAATAAAAAAGTAGCACTAATATATACCCGTGACTCCTATTTTCACATGAGGAAATCTTAATGAACCTATGGTGAAGCTGATTTTTTTTAGTATTTACATATATCGAATAATTGGTACTACATATATTTCTATTGTTCCAAACTAAATAGTAATATTTTAATAGTTTTATTTGTTTCAAAATTGGTGGTATTTCACATTGTCAAAAGATTAAATTAATAATGTCTTCAAAATCTATACTTATATAATATTTAAAAAAAATTACATAATAAAAAAAGTACGAAAGAATTATATGTAAATACACATGGAGTGAAGAAGACAACCAAAAAAATTATGAATTAACACTTACAACATCAGTATTAAAGCAAATATCAACTTTATTGAAGAAGACTCGGCCTTCTAAATCTTGAAGAATACTCTTTCTTTATGTATCTTATGAGATGTAGAGATAAAAGAGAATAATCAAATAAAAACAACCTTTTTATTAAATATTATAATAATTTGTAGTTAATGAGTGATTTTTGTTTTACAAAATGTACAGTCATGGGCCAAATTTTTCATTACAAAATTTGAAATCATGATTTGAAAATTCAAAAAATGATTCTCGAGCATTTGAGATTATTGTGAAATTAAATTGCACATTCAAATGCTAATACATATTTATATCAATCTAATTCTTTTGAAACGAAGAGAGTCGTACATGAGGTACTATCAATGTTTGAATTCCATTAATTCTGGCGGTTGAATTTCATTAATTCTTAAAATAATTGTTTATCCTACTTCCACGATATGATGACATTGAAAAAATCTTCAATTCCAGACTCAAAGCCATAGAGGAATCCATCTAAATCTTAAATTGAAATGTAAAATAAATAAAAGTAATTTCTTACAGGTAATAATATTGAAGGTCACGTTTCAATATTATGATAAAAATATCGCCGAAGGTAAAAATAGTACTAACTCGTGAACTTATTATATATCTATATCAGGAAAGTCTACAGTTCATTAATCATAAGGTGAATCAACCATAATATTGATTTGGCAAAACGCTCCTTGTCATTTTTTATTTGGCATAGTGTTTAAAAAATGGTAGATTTTTGAAACTTGTGTAGTTAAAATAATTTTTAGATATTTGTAATCATAAATTATGTTACTAATGATAAAAGAAGAATTTTTAAATAGTAAAATGATATTTTTTTGGGATGAACTAAAAAAATACCACATAAAATGAGATAAATAGAGTAATATTCTTACTCGTAAATTATTATCACCAAACATTTTAAGTTTTGCATAAAAAATAATTTAGACTTAATGTTAAGGAATCATATAACAAAAAATTTATCTATACAGATATTTGTTGCAAAACTTTTCGAAATTTCAAGAATAATAGGAGTAAAAACTTTCATTGCAATAACTTGATTGAAGAAACTCGGTCTTCTAAATCTTGAAGAATATTCTTTCTTTATGTGTCTTATGAGAAGTAGAGAAAAGAGAATGATTGAATAATAACAACTTTTTATTAAATATTAATTTGTAGTTAATGAGTGAGTTTTGTTTTACAAAATGTACAGTCATGGGTAAATCTTTAACCGAGCCGGTCCAGTTCAAACCGACATCGGTCCAGTAATTGTTACCACTCTGTGGGCTGGTCCGGCCCGGGCTCAGGACTTAATGGACCGGTTTGATCCGGGCCCAACAGTAAAAACTGCCCAATCAATCCGTGATCGACCCACTTAGCCTAAAATCGGTCAAAATATAAAACAAAAAATAAATAAATTTGAATTTACATGTTATATAAATATGAGCAAATAGAGCTTCATGAGGGGTTTGGTTTTACAAGTAGATTCTACATAGGCATGAGTTGTTTAGTTTTATATTTATTAGAGCTTCATGCACAAATCACAATTCAAAGCATGAACAACTTTTTGTAGGTGAAAGTACAATTATTGAATGAACTTTTTTTTTTTTTGAATCTTTACTTAAATCAGAAATTTTGAAATTAAAATATACAATAATTGAGTGACTTTTTTTTTTTTTTTTGTAATTTTTACTTTAAAATCAGAAATTTCGATTTTAAACTATGCGAATATAATTTTTTTGTAGGTGATGACGTATCAACTTAGATATAAACATATATGTGTGTGTGCATGTGCGTGTTTGTTAAATTATCTAGAGGTATCAAATTGACGAATTTTTCTGAATTTAAACGGCTCGAAAGGCGGATAATGTTGCACCCACCAAAGATATAGGTTATAATTGTTCAAAAATGATGTTGCATTAGTATCAGATCTTCAAAAAAATAATTTTTGGAGGATCTGATACATATTTTGTGATATTTTTTTAGGAGTGAGAAATTTCTTGCTATTTTTTAGTTGATTAAAATTTTGTTATATAATATTCAAGTTTCTGTTTCTTTTTTCTTTCCTTCAAACATGCTCACTTTTCTCCAACTTAAGAAGTATATGTATAAAAAAAACAAGGACACTAGGAAGAATCATGAATGATATAACTATATTTATGGATTAATGTTATTACATGTTGTGTAGCATGTATATGATAATATTTTATGTTGTTTTTAGAGAAAAGAAAAGGTTTTTTTAGCTCGTTTCTAGGTATTAACTTAGATACTAGTTTAGGATACGCGCTTGGTGTGTAACGTTGCTTCAAGGAGTTCAATTTTATAAAATCGTTTCGATATTATAAATGAAAATATGTCTTGATTAATAAATAAATTGATAATTTTATTAAATACGAAAAAACACTCAAATAGAAATTAATATATTCATACAAAATCATATAAATGAATTGAAAATCACTTCAAACTAAATTAAGAAAAAGACCAAACCATGTCGACACATTTATATGTGTAAAATATATATTTATACGCAGTCAATCGTAGATCCATAAAGATTGATTGAAATCGATATCACACAAAAGAAAAGTCATTAAGTATTTTGAAGGGTCTTTTGAAAATAACATCTCTATCTCCTTGAAATAATAATAATAATAAAGTTTGTGTACATTTTATCTTCCTTGAATCTCACTTATGAAATTGTACTGAGTTTTTTTTTTTTTTTGTTTTAATAAACAAATGGTAGTAATATGTAATGTGTAATTTAATTATGTCGTTATGTTAGATATTTTAGAGAGTATTATTTTACTTTTTCCACCCTGAAAAATTATTACCAAATTAGAAAAGTGTACCTCCAATTTAGTTCACGGGTATAAGTACTTGTATAAGTACTATGTTCACGGGTTATATATTTTATTTGTTTCAAAATGTATGAATAACTTCTATTTATAATAAGAAATATACATTTCTTATGGTATCAGAGCCGAAATAACCTCTATTTATAATAAAAAATATACATGTATAGATAAGTACATCTCCTAATAGATAAATGTTGGCTATCTATGGGATAAATACAACAAGGGTCCTAATAAATTCATCGTAGGCATGAGTTGTTTGATTTTATTTATTAGTGCTTCATTTGCAAATCACAATTCAATACATGAGCAACTTTCTAGGTGAAAGTACAATAATTGAATGACTTTTTTTTCTTTGAATTTTTACTTTAAATCAGAAATTTCGAATTTAAACTATATAGTAATTGAATGACTTTTTTTTTTTTTTTGTAATTTTTACTTTAAATCAGAAATTTTGAATTTAAATTATGCAGATATAATTTTTTTTTTTGGCAAAGACCATTATTCATTAAACCCTATCAACAACTTCTCCTTAACTGTTTATGCGAAACTTAATTTTTAAATTTATTTTTGTCACTAATGAAATTTTACTAGATATGTTATTATTATCATAATAGTACATTTATTTAGGTGATGACTCATCAACTTGGATATAAATATATATATGTGTGTGTGCGCATGCACGTGTGTGTTAAATTATCTAGAGGTATCAAAGTGGTGAGCTTTTCTGAATTTAAACGGCTCGAAATGGGGGGGATAATGTTGCATCCACCAAAGATATAGGTTATAACTGTTCAAAAATGATGCCGCATTAGTAGCAGATCTTCAAAAAAATAATTTTTGGAGGATCTGATACATATCCTGTGATATTTTTTAGGAGTGAGAAATTTCTTGCTATTTTTTAGTTTCAATTAAAACTTTATATATAATATTCAAGTTTCTATTTCTTTTTTCTTCCCTTCAAACATTCTCACTTTTCTCCAACTTAAGAAGCATATGTATAAAAAAGCAAGGACACTAGGAAGAAAATCATGAATGATATAACTATATTTATGGATTAATGTTATTATATGTTGTGTAACATGTATATGATAGTATTTATGTTATTTTTAGAGAAAAGGAAAGGTTTTTTAGCCCGTTTTTAGGTATTAACTTAGATACTAGTTTAGAATACGCGTTTCGCATATAAACGTTGCTTCAAGGAGTTCAATTTTATAAAATAGCTTCAATATTATAAATGAAAATATGTCTTGACTAATAAATAAATTGATGATTTTATTAAATACGAAAAAACACTTGAATAGAAAATTAATATATTCATACAAATCAAACGGAGGCCTTGCGTTTTATTTTTTTATATAAATTTATTCTTTTTTCTATAAATAGTATTTAATATATTTCTTAAAATTTATAATTTATTATTACTAAACAAAAATAGACCCCTTAAATTTTGGAATCTTAGGCGGCCGCCTTTTCTCCTAAAGGGTTGAGCCGCCCCTAATCAGCATTCAACATTTGTACGTAACACTTTATGCATCATCATTTATCATTGCAAAAATAGTAAGGCGACAACATGCCGACATATATAGTATACGTAGAGTTGGCAAAATGAGAAGCTAACTATTAATAATATAATAATAATATTTGATGTATATATACCCTTCAGTTTCAACTGAAAAATGACAAAAGCTTTAGTCAACGTGAATATTTTAAAATAAATAAATAAATAAAGTGATAAAAAGCGTGGAGTGTATACTCTCTTTGTTCCCTTTTAGTTACTCGCCCGTCAATTAAAATAGCTATTTTATTATAATATATTTATTAAATGATGTTTACTATTGTATTTGAAGAAAAAAATAATTAATATTAAAGGTAAAATATGAAAACAATCTTAATATGTCAAAATGACAAAAAAACGAATCAAACGAGAATGTTTTAAGAATATATTCATGAAAAATTAATCAAATTTTAAAAGCATAGATCAAACTAATTTTCAATGGATCAAAAAATTGCGTGGATTCTTTTTAATGGATCAATTTTATTTTTTTTTAGTTTTTTTAAAAAATTAAAAAAAAAATGACGTGGCCCTTTAATAAGCTGTCACGTGGCAAGACTGTTTTTAAAACCATCTGTTAAAAAGTAATGGCATGGATGGACCGGTTTTATAATGACGATGACATGAATGAGCCCAACTTTTAACGGATGACATAAATAAGCCATTTCTGATAGTTCAGTGGCATATTTGAGCCTTTTCCCTTAAAAAATGGCCTATTTTAACTTGGTACGGAGTTTAAAAAATAAAAAAGACTTTTAAATTTTATAATCTTGAGTTAAAGTTATGTCAATAAAATGTCATTTAATTTTGTGATCGTAGGAATTCAAGTGTTACCAAAAAGGGGGAAAAGATCATTTTTTGAAACAGACCAAAAAGGAAAGAGCATCACATAAAATGAAACGCGTGCAGTAATATTTTTACACGAAAATTATTACTACATCCCTCCTAATTTATATGCACTTTTTGAATTTTAAAATTCAAATAAATTTATCTTTGATCATTATTTTTTCATAAGTCCTTTAAAATATTTTAAATTGTCATTTATTATGTCTTAGCTTATATGGTATTTTTTACATACCAGTTTCAAGCATATAAATTTTATTTTAAAATATTTAGATATTTCATGTCTAAATTTAAGATTGAATTTAAATTGTTTGACTCTGGAAAATGAAAAATACCACATGAAATGAAATTAAAATATAGAGAGTATCACCAAACATTTTAATTTTTTAATACAGATCAATAGATTATACTTCATGTTGAGGAATCTTTGCACAATTTTCTCGTGCACTATTATCTCTAAATACTCATTTTAATTTTTCAGATCAATGCATTAAGTTTTGTTCTCATTAACAATGATTTAGATATTTATCGAAGACATTCAATGCTAAACCATCATCATCAAGATGAATTATCTTGATTACACAATCTGAAAATTATGCTCAATTTATATTGAACAAATAACTTTATGAATGTCAAACGTAGGTTGACCATGAATGTACATGTAATCATTTTATTGATGCATCTTATCAACATATTGTTTTGCGGAAAAAATTTGACTTTTGAAAGAGATTCGCCACTTAATTTTGAAAAGGAATTAAGAAACCTTCAAGGAGTTACTTCAAATGATTCAAAACAGGAAAATCGCTTGAGTTTTAAGATTCTGAGTAAGTGGTTCTTATTAACGTTTTAGGAAGGTGTTAGACACCTAAAACGTCCGCTAACTTGCGGTTATCCAGATGTTTGAAAATCGTCTTTGACTAACTTTGAAAGCAATTTTAGTGATATTTTAGTGTTTATGTAAAACCAGTTTTTAGGCGACTTCGTTAGGGATTTTAACTAAGTTCGCAAAGAAACACATAAACAAGTAAACGAAAGGAAAAAGGGGAGAAAAGCAGGAAAGTAGTGATTTAGGTTTTCAAGCCCAAACCATCGGCCCTGTCATAATCTAGTTGGGTTTTCAACTCATTTCACCTGTCCTAGTCTAGTTTTCGAGCCTTTGGCTCGAGTCTTGCTCCACCTGCATTAAATTTACAACTTTGGCTTCGAGGCCTAAATTAAATAAAGGAATAAATAAATAAACAAATAAATAAAAGACGACAAAATAAATAAACAAATAAAAGAAAAGAAACTTTCTAATCTCTTGGTCGCTTCAAAGATGAGATTTTAATCCATTATTCCTCTTTCAACGTCTCGTATCCATATGTCACGTGCTCAACTTTTGGCTTTCATTCAGGCTTGACTCGGAAGGATAGGTCTCATTGGCCCATTTATGAAATGCAAAGAGAGAAGAAGCCCATTTGAACTCCAAGGGGGGTGCATGCAAAGAAAAGATATATGAATTAATACACGTTCATAAAAATGAATTACTTTTATAAAAAAAATTAAAAAATTCAGAAAGTTCAAGGTTGTAAAAAAAATTACTACTTCGATGCATAAAAGGAAACTTAGCTACTAGATTAGTGATATATACGACATGCAACTGTGTTTAATTGGTTTTGAACTTTTAACATAGAGATCAAAGAGAACACGCCATATTATGCTGGACTGTGGCATGAAAGTATGCATATGCATGAAAGAATTCTAGTAAAAGGTCACTTTTCCTAATCGCATGTGATGACCATTAGATGAGAGCATAGGACGTAATGTTGGTTTTGTTTGTTGCAGTAGAGGGATGCTATAACATTTGTTAGGGGATTACATTAATAGTAAATCCCAATCAAATCCCTGTGTGAAAAACAAATAACTTCAAGTTTTCACCAATGAAAAAAGAATACACAAAATCTAAGAAAAATTCTATCAATTGGCCATCAAAATGCTCAACCGAGATATAAAACCAAAGAACTAAAGATAACTTCTGAAATAGATGAATAAATTAACGCAACAGGTAGATCATGACAAGTTCATTTCAATTCTTTTCTCTTATGGCATACAGTATGCAGGACAGTCCAATTAATGGAGGCAAAGAAACTCTAACTTAAACCAAGAAACCATCAACTTTCCCGACGCTAGAATCAAAATCCGCACGAGAAGAGACGTGGTAAATAAAGCTAAAGGGGAAACAACGGGGTATTAATATCGAACTCATCCTCTTTCTGACAAACTCAGAACAAATTTTAATAGTCAAAATGGTCATCGAGGAATCATGGGATTTGCTAGTTTTTATTAGAGATATCCTCGTTATTCTTTGTCATTTGAGAAGCCAAAGAATTCAAGAGGTGGTCCTACTAATGACACTACCAGATCAACCATATTGAACTAATGACGACAAACAAAATGATATCTAATACTAACCATAAACAAGACACCCTCAACCTAAACAAAACGGTTAAGCAAAATCCAAAGCACGAAACTTTAACCATAAAATCAAATATTAAGAGACACCAGCAACCCAAAAATACTAATCAAGAGTCGAAGTATGAAACTTTAATGATGAAATCAATCTATAACAAGATACTAGCAACCCGAACTACTAAAAATCAAAATATGACACTTTCGTATGAAATCAACTATAATAGGGTACTAGTAGCCCGAACCAAATCAAAGCATGCAACTTTAAACAACTTAACCAGACTTATAAGATACCCAACAACTCAAAACAAAATCCAAGGCACAGAACTTTCACGTAAAAGCCAGACCTAACAAGATGCTATCAACCCAAAAACTGTTAAAGCAAGAGACTTTAATGGGTCAACCATACAAAACTTAAGCAACACACAAAATAAGAGCATTCAATAAAAAATCAATCAACAATCTACAACGAACACCCAGCGCAGGATCATTAGAATACTAGCTTTTTACTACAGAATGATGAGATGAAGAAGAATCAATCGAAAGATTAAAATGGTGTATGATATTACCTTATCGCGAGCAGTAAAATGGGTGACGTTGGATTTCACCACTACCGGAGATTCTTCGTAATCAACTTCGAAACTTTGACTAGCTGACGAATTCACGAGACTCTTAGAGTTTTTCTCCCTTTCCTAAGACCTCAAATTTTCTTTTCCCTTTTGAACCACTAAATATCAAACCCAGCTTTCTCAATCAAAATTTCAACCCTCGAATTTCGAACCTAACCTGGAAAGAAGAGAAAAGAAACCCTAGAATTTTCCATCCTAATTCTCGAACCCTAATTTTTTTACCCCCAGAATTTCTCGCCCCTCTCGAACCTCTTTTTTTTGGACCCCGGAAAACACCTCGCCCCCCTTTTCTTGCTCTCAAGAGAGCTACTTATAGAAGGATATTTTAGGTTCCCTAGGGATTTTCGAAAATAGCCCCTTTTGAATTTTGAATTTCCCCCTCCAGTTCTGTTTTTGTCCTCAATCCGTACCACTTTGTGTTTGGTGGACCAATAGAATTGGGGAAAAATAAATTCTCCCCCAGACTCAATGAAAAATCTCTAAATATGTATGAATGTACAAGCAATCCGCGATTCATGGAGGTATCCGTTAGAGGGAGACACCTAAGCATGTTTCTAGAGGATTCTCAAATTTTCTTCATACCTACTTACATGAGAGCCATGTGACGTAAAAAGAAATAGGCGGGTTGGAGCTCGGGTATGCGTTGAGAAAATGACTCTCCAAATTTCGGGGAATACGGGTTAGGGTCGCCACTGTTGGACGGGTTGAAATTAGATTGGGTATTGGATTGTTGTTGTTGATCTATGAGGGCTGTAGTTGTCTTGAAGCTGTAGCAGCTTTGGTTACTAATTAAAGGGAAAAGGGGATTGGAAGATGGGCCAGGTTTGAGCTGTTGGAGAAAATTGGGCCTGGGGCGGTTGGGTTTTGGGAGTGGGTTTCAAATTGGGATTGAGGTTATTTATTTTGGGAATTTGGTCAATTCATTTAAGTTTTGGCTAAATTAAAAGTCAATTGGCCAATTGTATCACGATTGTGGTCGATTTGATTTCAATTATGGCCAAATCTAATAGATTGGCTAAATTAAGTCAAAATTCGAAATGAATTTAATATCTCCTTTAACCCCGAGCTTCTTGATTCGATAAAATCAAGCACACATTTATTTAAATAAATTATTTTTGAGAATAAGTTATATTTAAATCAAGATTTTGATCATTACATTTATTTTCAAAGATTATCCTTAATTAAAATTTGATATTGATAAAAATGTTCATTTAAATGACATCATTTATACAATCTCGTATATGTAAATACAAAAATATATAATCATCACTTAAATAACAAATTTATCCCAAATACATATTTTAAAATGCGTTTATTTGGAAAAAATAATTGTTGCAATTTTATTTGAAAATCGAAGAAACTCGAGATTAAACGTAGTTGTGGAGGGCC
The DNA here is from genome assembly GCF_002878395.1 of Capsicum annuum. Classification (NCBI taxonomy): domain Eukaryota; kingdom Viridiplantae; phylum Streptophyta; class Magnoliopsida; order Solanales; family Solanaceae; genus Capsicum; species Capsicum annuum. Next base: position 32,649 of record NW_025840809.1, read on the forward strand.
AAAATTAGGTGTCAACAACTTCCCCCTCCCTTTGGGTAGGATGGATGCAAGTAGACCTGGGCAAAGGGAGGTTGACGTTCCTAATTTTTGTCCGACCATAAATTCGTATCTAAGAGAGGTTGGTTTTCCGTACGAGTTTTATGGAGTTATGGCTGAACCTCGGTATCAGGTTTCCTACATATCTCAGGTTTCTTGAGAATTCAGGCCACTTGTTGTTCATAAAGCTTGATTTTAAGCACGATTTTCAAGAACATTCACCAACTATCACGACTTTAGAGTTTTTGGTTAAACCGAGAATCTGGGGAATAAAGGGATTTGGGGGGAGGTTGGAATGCAGTCGAGTTTTCTACATAGATCCCAGCCTACATATCCTCAAGACTTCAGGGAATCAGGCTGCTTGTAGTTCAACTCGATCGGTAGAAAAGATAGTCATCTATTTCAGACGATCTTTGACTCAGGATGAGTGACAAGTTAATCGAGTTTTGGAAAAGGGGCTTGTAACCTCTTAACCATGAATGTGGGATCCTTCACACCCATAGGTAAGAACTTAGCTGGGCATAATTTCTAAGACCCTAGGAGTCCTATCACTCGAATTTGGAAGAAAGAGAAGGTTACCCTAGGCATGAGTTAAGAAATATCCCAGAGTTAAAGTTGAGACATAGAATATCCCAAATACCCATATGCCTTCTAACAGGGGTGTGGTTGGATGGTGGTGGTGATCATCCTTTAGCTTGCGTCCAGAGAGTTTGACGTCCCTCTCTAGACTATGTCTCATTTTGCTGCTAAGAAAGAGTTCCACGTTATACTGCGTCCTACCTGAAGTCGTCCGTACCTGTGGTTTTTGATTTGAGTTTTTTATCCTCTCGGATGCTCTCGACAATGCTTTAAGCAAAGAGTGTTAGTGCTAAACATGATTCACGAAAGAGGTATGTAGTCTTTTATCGTATCTTCACGTGAGTTGTGGCTTGAAAAACGAAGTCATGCCTTCATGTACCTGTTTGGAATTAAATAACTAGCAATAAAAAACACAACAACCCTCTTGGTTGTTGTATAATTATGACATTTGTCGATTGAATATGTCTTCAAAGTGGGGTGACCCTTTTGGACACCGACAATACTTTATGTAGAACGGTCCCTACAACCGTGTAATCTTGTGTTGGTGTGAAAACCCTTTTGGTTACCTATATCACTTGTTGTATGTGGAATGATAACCTCTCCGGTTATAGCCGATGATCAATTTATAAATTTCCCTTAAATTGTCAATCTTTGGATAATCTTGCGCATTATTTGATGTTGGATACGAGGAGACTTACAAATATCCTTTGAATTGCTAGCTTTTAGGTAATCCTGTACATTATCTGACCTTGGGTAAGAGATGGCTTACAAATATCCCTCCAACCACTAGCTTTTAGGTATTCCTGCACATCGTCCGACCTTGGATACAATATGACTTATAGATACCTTTCAAATTGTTAGTCCTTAGGTAATGCTACACATAATCGATCTTGGATATAACGTGGCTTATAGAGAACCCTTAAACGTATCAATTTGATAATCTTGCATATTCTCCGGTAAGGATTTAGTTGCGACTTATGGATAATCTCCACACTATTGATTTTTGGACTATCTTGCACACTATGCGGTTAGGATGTTGTTGTGGCTTACGGATGACCTACGGGCTATCAACTCATAGATGATCTTGCACACTATCCTATTTCAAATAATATGACTTATAGATGACCCTCAAATTGTCAATTTCTAAGAAATCTTATATATCATCCATTCTTAGATAGCGACTTAAAGGCGTCCTTTCAAATCGTGTGCTCTTGATGCATTCAGATGCTGATACATAAAATGATGAAATATCCTCAATGCCAGCGTTTATTTCTCGCGTGTCAACAGATATGAAATGCTGATGATAGCCTCGACGCTAGCGTTTATGTCTTGCGCGTCAACAGATATAAAATGGGATGATATCCTCGACGCCAGCATTTATGTCTTTACGTGTCAACAGATATAAAATATTGATGATATCCTCGACGCCAACATTTATTTTCTATGTGTCAACAGATATAAAATGGCCCTCTCAGAAAATAATATGAATGACCCTCTTAGCAATAATATGAAATGGCCCTCTCGGCAATGGTATGAAGTGACCCTTTTGGCCATGATATGAAATGTCCCTTTCGGCAATGCTATGAAGTGGCCCTCTTGACAATGATATGAAATGACCGTCTCGGCTATGATATGAATTGGCCCTCTCGGCGATGATATGAATGGCCCTCTTGGCAATTTGAAAACAGTTTAACCTGAGTTTGTTTGTCTGAGTCTTGCTTTCTACATGTACCTGTACTCAAGGTAGACGATTAGTAGACACAAAGTCGCTTTTGCTAGCGACTATTTTTTAGAAAAACTCTAAATACAATATTTGTAAAGAAGACAAGACACTTTTGTTTGTCCTCCATGATCTCAAGAAGTGAGACGTACAATTCAACAGGTCCTCAATAAATGGGTATTAAACCCATTTTTAGGGCTACCCAAAAATACCGTTCTTGAGCATTAGTGCTCTGGTGTGTCTCCCAATTTGCTTGGAGATTTTTGAAAGAAACTCTTATTTTGGTGTATTGGTTCTGCATCCACAGAAAAATTATTAGTTTGAGTGAAACTACTCCATGTTAACCTTCTTTGATTCTCTGTTTTCTCCATGCCATTTTTTGGGTACTCCACCATGTTGGTACCTCCACCCTGGCTCCCTGCTCCTATAGACGCCTAGGCAATCACTAAGTAAAAGATTTTGTAAAGATTTTTCAAAAGTAGTCTTATTTTTAGCAAATAGTTTCAAAAGTTTCTATAAAATCTTTCAAAAATATCTGTCAGTCATGTCTGTACTATCTCAACGAACGTATTCCTCTTAGTTTTGACTATATCCGATGGAGGAGTTCCAGAACTCATCATCATTGTTGGAGGGTTCTACAAATGGTTTCGTCATAGCCGAAGATTAGTTTACCTAGACTTTATCACAGGTGGTGATTCTCAAATCTCGACTTCGACCTCTAGTGCCGGGGAATTTTGAAATATATTCCAGTATTTGGTGGAAAATTTTGAGGCCTCCCTCAAAATTTCTGCCCCAGTTTAAAGTTGTTTATATGATGCCAACTCGAGAGGATCCGAAGTCTCTATTGGTTTTCTTTCTCTTTGTTGGATGACGATCTTCCTTTTATGAATTTTTGAGATTCCTTCTTGAAAATTCTGCCCCAGTTTCCATTTCTTGGGGTTATATGACCGAGACGTTGGGGCGCCTACGTATCCCGTTGAAGCAGGAATCAGGTCAAACGTAGTTCAAGACTACGCTAAGGATATATAGAAAAATCTAATGGGTTGAATGAAGCCGACATAGGCCGCCTATGTATCTGATTCTTGAGAATTCAGGTCTAACGTAGTTCGTACATAAAGGGAAGGGGTTCTAGGTAATTGCACATCATGAAATTGATACTATTATAAAGGCGATTACAAATAAACCAAGATACAAAAACTATAACATCTTTCAAGCACAATATCTCTTTACCGCATCAGAATTGATTAGTTTGGTCCACTCTTGACCATCCATATCAGGTAGGATTAGGGCTCCTCCAGTTTGGGATTCTTTTGATTTTCACATTCCTCTGTATCTACTACTAATTGCTCCTCATCACCTTTTCTGTTCATCATTATTTCCTTTGCTTTGTTCGTCTAACCCTTGACATGACATGATATTGACAAGTTTTTAAATTATTGCTACCAAATAAACCATGCTAGATAATCATAACTTCTTAAATAAAGGGAGGCTTTTAAAAAATAAAATAAACTATGGCTCATGACCCACACAAATGTGGGCCCATGCCTTTTTGAAAGTTGTAAAACACGAAACGAAAATTTGAGACATAAAAGGGCGAATCACGGGGCCTTCTTTGGATCATCACTGATTTTAAAAATTATTAATAATTGCCCTTTTCATCTACACGATGGGTGATGGGTTATGAGTGGAGTGGAGGTCCAGTTTTGCAAGGCCTCCTCTGATGCAATCTTCTTCACCCCATAGGACTTTGGGAAATCATCTGGTAGAGCATTGCATCCTTCGAACAGATCTCCTATCCCATCCCTAAGACCATCATCATTTGCCATCTCATGTACGAGAAATAACTGGTACAAGAGTGGCAAGAGCCTAAACAAACTCTCCTTTGAATTATCTTTGATCTCATCTTCCTTTCTTGGTTGGTATCCTACTCCACGCTTAAATGCTCTTTCCGGGACCATAATAGGCTCAATAATTCCTTCTGAATTCTTACTCACTGTAGCTACAACTTTCTCTATCATTTCCACTCCTTCTGTCTTTTTGGAGTTTTGTGAATCCACATTAGCAATTGTCTCGCTAGATACCCATTCGCCTACTATTTCAATCATGCTAATCGTGGCTCCCTTGTGATTAGGAAATGGGTTACTAGCAATATTTGGTGCTAGCGCCTGAAGAGTGATGATCTTCTGGTCAATTAAGTCCTGGATCTTGTGTTTCAGATTGATGGAATCTTAAGTATTATGCCCGGGAGCTCCTGAATAATAAGCACAGAGTTGACGGCATAAAAGAATCAAGAATAAAGAGTGGTAGTCTAGGCTGTAAATAACCGGCCTTCATCAATCTTCCAAAGAGATGGGTACGACTTTCAGCCAATGGAGTGAATTTTCTGGGAGGCTTCTTCTCGAGGCTTACACGTGGGTGGTTATACTGATTTTGATTTGCAGGAGGAGGTACTTGATGATAGTTTAGAGGCTTTTGGACGTTTATTTGATTATTTGGAAGAATAGCTTGAGCATGAGATTGATAATTTGGCTGCGAAATTTGGCACTGGGGTAAAATATTTGAGATTGGAGCTTGATATTGGGGATGGGCGTAGAATACAGGCTAAAAATTTGGTGTCGGTGGTGAGGAAAGAATATTCCTAGGCTTGAATTTCCTCTTCAATTTATCAACAAAATCAATAGAGACCGCAGTCAGATCCTCTCTTTTCTTCTTATAGAATGCAGAAGATTCAGATGATGTTGGGGTTTTGGCAATTTTTTCTGTTCGCATGCCTTCCTCTAATGATTCCCCAATCTTTACTAAATCTGCAAAAGTTTCTAGGACTGCGGATACCAACCTGGTATAATATTCTCCCTCCTGAGCACGAGTGAACACAGACACCATTTCTTCCTCAGACATGGGAGGTTGTACTTTGGTAGCTTTTTTTCTCCAATAGAAGGCATAGTCTCAGAAACACTCATCATTCCTCTGCTTGATCCGATCTAATGAATACTGGCCAGGGACTATTTCAATGTTGAATACAAACCTATTAAGGAAACTTTTGGCCAATGCCCTCCAACTAGTCCATTTTTTCAGTTCTTGAGATGTGAACCAATCTAAGGCTTCGCCACTTAAGCTTCGGCTGAATAAACGCATCAATAATGCCTTATTTTTCCCTACTCCCACCATTTGATCATAATACCTTCTTAGATGGGCCATTGGATTTCCAGTGCCATCGAACACTTCAAATTTAGGGACCTTATACCCTTCTGGTAGATCTACTCCAGGGTGAACACATAAATCATCATAACCTAACCCGTCATTATTCCACGCTCCATGATATTCCTTGATCCTCATGATCTCTTTATTTATAGCTAGCAACTTTATTTCATGTTTGGCCCTCCACTCTTTCTCCTTCTTCCCGTAATGGTCTTTCTCGGGATTAGAAAAAGAGTTACAGATGTCAGGGGATATGATGACATGAGAAGGATTTGGAAAGACGGCTTGATTTTGTAGATGAAAGAAAGTTGGTTGGTGGGTGGGGAGAGCATTTCGGAAACTGGAAAAGTTTTATGGAATTTGAGAGTAGCTTGGTGGGATTTGGAAGGGATTCTGCAGATTCAGAAATGAAGTTTGTGGGTTCGGAGATAGATTTGGCAGATTTGGTAGATCTGGGGATGGATTTACCAATGGGTTCTGGGGATTTGGGAATGAATTTTGTAGATTCAGAGAAGGATTTTGTGGGGCGAGGGCTGGATTTTATGGATGACAAGCATCTGAGTTATTTTCACGGTTGGTATTTTGGACAAGTGGAGGGGCAGCGACGGATGATATGTTATTTGGCTGATCCGCGAGAATAGACATACTAAGGGGAGGGATTTGGAGTGGAGTCTCGTGTCCTGGAGCGGGAGCATTGACAATGATGGCCAGGTTAGCCAAATCTCGAGTACGATTTTATTTCCTCCTGAAGCATTTCTAGCTTTCTTGCGAGTTTCGCAATCATCTCACTCTGTTCTGCTATTACATTATCCCTGATGGTCAATGTATTTTCTTCATCATTTTCAATCATTATTGAGTGATGGTCAGAGGATGGGATTTTGTGCGCTTTTGACTGGGTGAAGTAAGGATGTTCTGCCAGCTTATTTCAGCACAATGTAATTTTCTATTATCTGTAAAGTAAAACAACTCAAAGGCAAATGTCTTAGTTTCCACATGTCATAAGCAATACAAAATACTCGAGAAGAAATAGCCACGAGAGTTGTTTGTGTCATAGCCAAATCAATCCATAGGAGCATAAAGGATAAATTTGTCTTTGATCCAAACAAACGGACATAAACATATAATACAATTATATCACATAAGAACATTATACTAGTGCGTATCATAAATGGGGTGACCTTTTTGAGCCAAGGGTTTGGGCCTAACGATTTTTGAAGAAAAATATATGCTTGCTTAAGGTCAATCCATTATCCCCTAACTTTATTGACACTAAAAAGGCATAAATGCCTACAAAATATAACAAAAGAGGGGTACAATTTTTTAGGAAAAGGGAAATAACATGAAAAAAGACACGTTCCCACACAGGGGACAGAAAATACTAATTCCTGAGTGCTTCTTCTATCAGCCTTCGCCTTGTTAGCTTCGTCCATTTCTTATATTGGTAACATCCGTTGACATTCAAACTATGCCTTAGATGAAACCTCCCGAATCGATTAATTTTTTGCATCAATTCTTCTTACGAAAGTAAGCAAATCAAGATTTTTCCCGACCCCCAAAGGATAATGGATTGAATTAGACAGGCATATATTTTCTTTAACACATTAATATGGTTCGTCTATAATTGACTCGAGGTCAATAGACGCAGGGTAGGTTTTCTAATGGGCCTAATACCCCGCTCAGGTATTAGGTCGTCCTAGGCTCATGCCTAAAAAAGGATTTTGGTTTTGTTCTATCCTAGGTGTCTAGAGTGGGTTTGAACACTGGTTCTTAAGCGAACAACTTGAGTTACGAGACACCAGCGACCCAAAACTACTAATCAAGAGTCGAAGTATGAAACTTTAATGATGAAATCAATCTATAACAAGATACTAGCAACCCGAACTACTAAAAATCAAAATATGACACTTTAGTATGAAATAAGCTATAACAGGGTACTAGTAGCCCGAACCAAAATCAAAGCATCCAACTTTAAACGAAGATACCCAGCAACTTAAAACAAAATCCAAGGCACAGAACTTTCACGTAAAAGCCAGACCTAACAAGATGCTATCAACCCAAAAACTGTTAAAGCAAGAGACTTTAACGGAGTCAACCATACAAAACTTAAGCAACACACAAAATAAGAGCATTCAATCAAAAATCAATCAACAATCTACAGCGAACACCCAACGCAGGATCATTAGAATACTAGCTTTTTACTACAGAATGATGAGATGAAGAAGAAGCAATCGAAAGATTAAAATGGTGTATGATATTACCTTTCCGAGAGCAGCAAAATGGGCTACGAGCTGACATTGGATTTCACTACTACTGAAGATGCATCGTAATCAACTTTGGAACTTTGACTAGCTAACGAATTCACGAGACTCTAAGAGTTTTTCTCCTTTTTCTAAGACCTCAAATTTTCTTTCCCTTTTTGAACCACTAAAAATCAAACCCAGCTTCCCCAATCAAAATTTTCAGCCCTAGAATTTAGGACCTAACCCAGAAAGAAGAGAAAAGAAACCCTAGAATTTTCCGTCCTAATTCTCAAACCCTAATTTTTTTACCCCCCAGAATTTCTCGCCCTTCTCGAACCTCTTCTTTTCGGACCCCAGAAAACACCTCACCCCCTTTTCTTGCTCTCAAGAGAGCTACTTATAGAAGGGGATTTTAGG
>NW_025840810.1:0-2237 GCF_002878395.1 Capsicum annuum
TCAAGTGATGAAAGACTTAAATACCTTGATATTTGTGGAGTCTGTGGAATCATGTATGGCACAATCTCTGTATGTTGATATGTCATACCTGATGCCCTGAGTGAATTCCTGAGTGCAACCCATTGAAGTGGAACCAAAATCATGATAGTGGTTGCTTGATCATCTTCTGAATTTATTTGGGCATTTTGTGTTGCTTGATCTATTTCATTCATTTCAACAGGTACTTGGTCTCTCATAATAGCACGTTTCTTTTTTCCAGCAACGCCGTCTTTACCTCGCCTATGAATAGGGGGACGTAACTAATCAGGTTGTACCTCATCTCTTCTATAATCGACTGACACATGAATCATGTTGGCCTCATGGACATATCTCAAACATTCAGAAATTTAATCCCGCACCATCTTTCTAAACATGTATATGTCCTTATACGATGGCGTATCTCCAAGTAATTTAGCTTCATCAACCATCGAATGAATATGATGCAACTGTGAGTTAAAATAAAAATCATTCAATTGTACAAGCATAAAAAATATTAAACAAAATCTAATTTTCCACTCTAGAAGTTTTGATTATTATTAACATATATTAGATAAAGAATAATCAGACAAGTAAAGTTTTACTTACCATTGTTTTATATGCGGTTGAATTAGGCACATAGCCTTGTTGGCATTAAGGACGGGGATTAGGATTACCAATGAGAAGATGAGTAATATGTTCGAACCAAATAAGGCAGGGATCGTCATACCGAAGTGGCCCATGATTGACCGGTGCATTACAGATATATTATTCTCGCTCGTTCCAAAAAGGTAACCATTGTGCATGTTCTAACTCCCAGTTTATATTTGGCCTTCCCAAACGATCATGACGAAAGTGGGTGAAAACAAATAAAAATGGAGTTGGAATCACCTGTTGTATTCCAAATTGCCTCATTACTCTATCAGGCAAGTGAACCTCTACCACATCCCAATTGAAGATTGGAATTCTAGCACGCCAAATGTCTCGTCCAACACAACAATAGTCAGGAAGACTCTCAATTAATTCATCGGGATATGGTTCCCAGATAAACTACATAAAAAAGGAAAAAGGAAATGGGTCTTTACATTTACAATCTACATAAAATCAAAGAAAAAAAATTATACACAATCTACCTAATCTTCTGTCATAGAGCCAAGTGCCTCCCTACAAACTTTCAGCACATGCTTAGTAGTGTTAGTCCAACTAAAGTATGCAGACCATCTAGTAGCATGTGGACCCCTAGGCAAATCAGTAGGAAAAATATTTCTTGTACCTCTTTTTCCTACTATCGGTGGCCTAAGGACAGTGATCCTCTCCCATGCCCAAACCTGATATATATATATATATATATATATATATATATATATATATATATATATATATATATAATTTATATATATATAATTTATGCAGTTAGTAGATATACCTGAAGTAGTGGGAGAAATCCGGCTATCTCATTTTGGGTACTCTGTGAGGCTTTACAAAGAAAACGATACAAGTACGCTAAAGTTGAACTACCCTAACTATAAGACCCAATTGTATTGATGTCCTCGAGCATAGAAAGGTACATAAGATTCAAATAACCACCAGATGTATCTGCCATAATCATACCCGCAATTATCCAGAACATGTAACACCTAGCCTTTTGATTGATTTTTTCTTGTGTTGCCATGTCTAGCAATTGTGGCTGACCTAGGATGTGCTTTCTAAGTGTCGATACCTTGAGGAAACTATTTCTAAAGTTTTGGAGAGATGGAACAAAACCTAATAATCTTTGACAAATATTTTAGCAATCCCCTATGGTCCTCGTCGTCTCAGTATCAAGTATTGGATCACTATTCACGGATAATCCATACAACACCTCAACATCTTGCAAGGTGATAGTTGCTTCACCTGTTATAAAGTGGAAAATATTTGTTTCAGGCCGCCAACGTTCAACTAATGAAGTGCTCAAACTACGGTCGATAGCAGGCCTATTACATTTATAAACACCATACAATCCAGATAATTTAATCATTTCTAAAACTCGTGGATGGATAGGATATTTTTCTACGAGCTTCCATAAACTTTCATCACCCTTTCTCGTATTAAAAATCATATCAACACTTCCATCCCATATATCCCGTGACCTATGAGTGAGTTGTTCAGTTAATACAGACGGTTCAAGTGGCCCGGGATCCTACTTGTATGAACTACTATACCAGCCATATAAAAGTACCTAT
>NW_025840811.1:0-1827 GCF_002878395.1 Capsicum annuum
TTCAGCAACGACTGAAAACAGCCCAAAGTTGACACAAGTCATATGCAGATTGTACAAAGAGAGGGCTAGAGTTTTCTATAGGTGATTGGGTATTCTTGAAGGTATCACCAATAAAAGGGGTAATGAGATTTGGCAAGAAAGGGAAATTGAGTCCACGTTATATAGGCCCGTATAAGATCACTCAAAGGTTTGGACAACTTGTATATGAATTAGAGCTACCCCAAGAGCTCTCAAAAGTACATCCGGTATTTCATGTGTCAATGCTTCGAAAGTGAATCGGAGATCCATCACATATAACTTCTACTGAGGATGTGCAAGTTGCGGAAGATCTTACCTATGAGGAAGTGCCTATTGATATTCTAGATCGCCAAGTTAAGAAGATGAGAAATAAAGAGATAGCATCAGTGAAAGTACGTTGGAGAAATCATCAAAGGGAAGAGATTACATGGGAAGCTGAGGAAGCAATGAAATCTAAGTACCTTCATTTGTTGAAAGATGAAAAGGAAGTTCAAGAAACGGAGTTAAAACATTAACAAGTAAGTTTTTATTTTATATGTGCATAGTATTTATGTGATGATGTGAATGTTAATGATGGACTTGAACTTGTTTCGGTTGAATAACTACGCTAACATTCGAGGAAGAATGTCCTAAAGGGGGGAAGGATGTAACACCCCGTATTCAAGTACGTGTATTGGTCTTATTTATATAGAATTAATTTTTTTATTTTATTTATACCGGAATTTGCCCTTCGATGGTTCCATGTGAAGATTATTTAATAAGCTTTCCAACGATATAAAGATTTCCAAAAACGGTTAGGTTTCGGATATAATCGACAACGTTCGAAACTATAAAACGGTGGCCAGGATATTTGGGAATAGTAAATGTGCAGGAAAATTTCCTGCACACAAACTACTGAGGCCAGCCAAATTTTTGGGTCAACTTCGAACGATAATAAATCCCTTAATATAATGAACTGGGTGATCTGAAACCTATGAGAAGAAATATCTTTGAGTCTTCTTTCCAATTCAATTGGTTTCATCCAAATCCAACGTCTGAGGAAGGAGTTATACTCGTTTTACTTCAGCCTATCAAAACAGATTGTTAGGGTCAACCTCAAATGACCATGACTCCTTGTACAGGATGAACTGGGTGTCCTACTTTATATGAAATGAAAGCGCTTTGAATTATGTTTCCAACGATACCAATTTCACCCAAATCCGATATTGGAGCAAAGAGTTTTGGTTGATCTACTTCAGCTTAACAAAACAATCCACCAAAGGAGAGATTTGACATTATTTAAATTTTAAAGGCATTTTGGTCATTTCCTATTATATTATAGACGGGAATATGTGTATATATACATGTATATGAGTTCAAAAACTCATTTTCATCATTAATCATTGAGAAAGAACAAACCCTAGCCAAATTTGACCTTTAAATTACTTTTGATTCAACCGTAGAAATTCCAAAGTAATCCAATAACTGCGTTTGTCATCTCGAGAGCTTCGAACGGCACCTATTATTTGTGCAAACAGGATCACATAATCAAGAGGTGAATTCTAAGGTACGGATATTGTTTGCCTTGTTCTTTCCCATATGTATATGTGTGATAGAGGATTATATGTATTGGTTGTTATTGAAAGGTGATGGAAATAGGGTTATGGACTATTTTGCATGGTTTGGTTCTATTGAATTGTGGAAGGTGGATATGGTAATTGAGTTATGGAAGGTGGATATGGTATTTGAGTTATGGAAGGTGGATATGGTGATATACTATTGAATTGATGATTATTTATGTCTATGGCTCAATTTGGTTTAATGGATTGG
>NW_025840812.1:0-2091 GCF_002878395.1 Capsicum annuum
TGTTGGTTGTTTGCCAAGTAGACTGATTTCGCTCAGTACTTCTGTTCGGCAAATTGGAGTCATGAATTTGGTCTGTCCCATCGACATATGTTTGCGTCAAAAATCCCAAGGGCTGGGAATCTTCTACTCCTGTCGAATTTTTGAGATAGCGTCTTATGTGTTATTACAGGATGGATTTGTCCACCAAGTCTAGAGTTCTGATGGTTGTCAAGGTGGCCAAAAAGTTAATCAAATGGTGGGAAATGTTTAACTATGTTGATCAGCAGAAACTGATTAAAATATTAAGGGATCTTACGGAACTTCTGCATGTTACCCCTCGTCCAGATTTAATAGAAGCTTTGTTGACCTTTTGGGATCCAAGTAGTTTGGTGTTCAGGTTTGGGGAATGTGAAATGACTCCTACTTTGGGAGAAATATCCGGTTTGTTGCATTTGCCCTATATCGAGAAGGATATGATCCGAGCGCGAAATCATACTGGCGTGAGATTTTTGCAGTCTTATGGTTTAAAAAGTAAGGGTATCCGTTTGGTTTGTTTAAGTGACTTGTGGGTTTCCCTAGATTTTTTGTTCGCTAGATTTGGGCCCTCGGAAGGTTTTGATTGCTTTTGGAATGAATTTCATGCGACTAAGGAGAAGTGGGAGAGAAAGCATCTTGAAGTCTTCACCCTCGCTTTGTTAGGTACTTTAGTGTTTCCACTAGAAGAAAGACGTATTAATACCCGTTTGCAATCTATGGTGATGGCCCTATTTCATAGGGATCAAAATGACAAGGGCGTTAATCAAAAGGGCATGTTCACTCTCATACCCATGATCTTAACAGAAATATACAAAGCTTTAACCGAAGTGAAGGGGGCAAGGAGATTTTTTAAGGGCAGTAACCTGATATTGCAGTTATGGATGATGGAGCATTTGCATGCACCTTCTTTAGTTCGACCAGATGTGTTAGATCATTGTATTCCTAATTGAGTGAAAGCCATGGACTCCAGGTTGCGTTTGGATAAATTTTCGTTACCCGTGAGAGTCGAGGCTTGGATTGCATTTCTTGAATCAAGAACCAGGAATAACATTCTGTGGACTTATCTGTGGCTTCGACCGAAGATAATCTTGTTGGGTTGTCGGACCCAGCTCCCTTTAGTTATGTTAGGGCTCAATTTCACTAGACCATATAATTTTTCTACGGTAATGCGCCAGTTGGGTAGGCTACAGGACGTGCCACCAGCAGTGGATCTTCTAAAGGATATTGAGTACTTCAAGGACCAAGCCTTAGGTGAGAGCAAGCACGAGCAGCTTTTGAAGCATGCAACAAAGTTAGGTGTGGACACACTCAAAGAAAGTTTGGATAATTCGGGGTACACTCAGGGATATAGGGTCTGGCTTCAATCTATCCCTCGGGGAATCAGTCAACCCTTACCAGCGCAGCTTAGAGGGAGAGTACAGGAAGAATGCATAGTAAACGACCATCAGGATGAAAGTGTAGGGTCAAAAATGAAAACACTGAGAGTTCAGTTAGCAGATTTGTTCAAGACGGTAGAAAGGTGTCAGAATAATCTTTCCAAGTGCACTCCTCATAAAGCAGGAATATGGGACCGAAGCTTCTTCCCCGATATAAGGGTGTCTTTACAGGATATGCTACAAAGTTTGAATGGGAAAAATAGAACTTCAGAGGCAGGTCCATATCAGCCAGGGCCATCACGCAGAGCACCAGTCTAAAAGACCATTTCCTGTCTTATTTCAATTTGAGTCTTTTATGTGTCTGTCATCGTAGGATGGTGTCTACTTAAGTCGAAGTGAAGTTGTTTTGGTATTAGGGTCTTTATTAGTAATTTCACCATGTCATCTTAGGGGTCCAGAATGTCGTTTCATATTTGTTGTTTAGTTTTAAAGTGGTCCCGAACTTTGTACGTCTTTGTTGTTTTCTTTCTTCAAAATGTTATAATGTTACGTCTTTCCTTGTTTGTTTATTTTTGTTTTCGTGAATAAAAAAAAAGTTTAATTTGCCATTTTGGCAAGGCCCGAACTACGCAAGATCTGATTCATGTACAACATGATACGTAGGCAACCTACTTTTGGGTTCGATCTACTTACTTTGTTT
>NW_025840813.1:0-4633 GCF_002878395.1 Capsicum annuum
AAGTAGGCTAATTTTTGTGGATTTTCTTTTGTTTTATTTAGACTTATATATTCTGAATAATTACTTGTTAAAGATTCTTTGATTTTTCTAAAAGCTTCTCTATTTTTAAATGGTCTTCGCATAATTAATTAATTATAAGTAAAAATTTTTTTAACTCTAAATCTAATTTTAACTCTAACATGTATCTCTTATGGTCTTTTGGGTAGTCCATCCATTTCTATCTGCAGCTTTATTTTTCAAACGGAAAAGGGCCTAAAATGCCCTTCAACTATTGAAAATGGTGCAAATATACCTCCTTTCATCTTTGGGCTCTAAAATGCTCTTCTATCCACCTATTTGGCCTTATTTTACCCTTTTCTTAACAAATAAATAATTAGAATTTTAACTTAACACGTGACAGTTTCTTATTGGTTGAATTTTTATTAATCAAAAAAAAAATAAACTGAACCCAAATCACTAAAATCTACCCCATCCGCCGAACCCAAATCACTAAACAAATTCTTTCACAAGTAGTTGAATTGAAAATGCAGTGAGGTGGGCAACACCCATCCAGATCAGCAAAAATTTGTTGCTTCAACAAGACAATGTCTGGCGCATCCTATATATTAATCAAGAAGAAGAAAGAAATGAGAAGTCTGCATCTGTGTCGGTGCGATGATATCATTTCTACTACAACAAAATTGTATGGTACTAATGAAAACTTGCCAATTTTTCATGACAAAGTTGACACCCGACAGGACTGGATGAAAGACTGCTTCTCAATACGACATTGGGATGCACTAAGAACAACCGGCTAGCTGATATTTAGTTCCAAAGATAAGACAACATGTTGAAGTTTTTGTATAGTGAAGATTTTCCGCGCTGCCAATTCTATGTGAATATTTTACTAGGATCGAATAAATCGGCCCAAAAATTCCCAGCATTGCTGCAAACTGCAAAGAAATAGTACCAAGATCCTGTCGTGAAGAATATGGATCATCGCCAAATTTTAAACCAAGGAGCCCATGAACTTTTACATGGATTTTAGTCATTAAAACTTTCACATAGATATAGATATATTTTCGATCGGTTAATGATTATTAATATCTCCGAAAATTCAAATTTTGGACAAAATGCATTTGCTCATTATGCAGCAGCACACTAACAATAACGGTAGCTTCAACGTACGAAAGAAAGTTTAGTGTAGAATGTATTTGAATCGACTAAGTGATTCAGTGTAATACTTTGCAAAAATCCTACAAAATAAGTCAATAACCAACCTCTATGACTAAATCCACGTCGTTGAAGGTATCATAGCTCAAAACACCCTTCAAAAGAGCGCACGCTTTTTCATACCGCTCTCGAGTCATCTTTCCTTCCTTTAAACGCCCATCGAGATTGGCTGGAAAATAAACAAAAAATTTTCGAATTGGTGAACCTTGCGATCTATTTACGAGTAATTATGGAAAAAATTAAAGCTTAATAATTTTTTTAGTGATTTAGGTTGGGCGGATGGGATAGATTTTAGTGATTTGGGTTAAGTTTTTTTTTGTTTTTTTTAACTTTTGATTAAAAAATTTAACTAATAAGAAACTGTCACGTATTAAGTTAAAATTCTAATTATTTGTATGTTAAGAAGAAGGATAAAATAAGGTCAAATAGAAGGTTGGAAGGGTATTTTAGAACCGAAAATTGGAAGGAAAGTATATTTGCACCATTTTCAATAATTGAAAGGTAGTTTAGGCCTTTTCCGTTTTTCAAATAACTTTGTTTGTTATAGTCTTTTGGGCAGTCCATTCATTTCTATCTGCAGCTTTATTTTTCAAAATAACTTACAGTTTTATTTTTCAAAAACATTCTATTAGAAAGCAAAGGGAGATCTACCTCCAATTTACAAACACGAGAATAACAATCGACAACTAATACCCTTATTGTTATTATTTTAATTTTTTCATATATTATAATTGGGTAAAAATAGTGTAATCTCTTGTATGTCTTTTATATGGTTTGTATGAATATATCAATTTTATGTTTAAGTTTTTTTTTCACACTTAATAAAACAATTAATTTATTTATTAATCCAGACATATTTCCTTTTCTTATATTAAAGTAATTTTGTAAAATTGAATTCATTGAAGTGAGGTGCACGTATTGTGAGACTAGTTTAACTTATTAAGTGTTAAATCTTAATCACCAAGTATATATATTTCATTTATTATTATTATTCAAGTTAAACTTAAAATTAAAAGAAAAGCGTACACGTGGAATCCTCCTTAATCAAGGGAAGAAAAATTTGTAGCCTACCTCTAACATTTATCAACCAATCTATTAAACTCAAGACTCAAGCAAACATCAGAATTACAAACTCTTGAAATCCTAGGAATAAACTCTTAATCCTTAACCCACACAACAACTCTGTCGGACATCCATTTTAATAACTCTAGTGTAATCCTCGAAATTCGACAAAAATTAATTGTCTCCCCTATATGATGTTGACTTTTTGTAAAGCCTATGTTGCAAAATTAAAAACTTTAATAAGTCTCACTTGCACCTATTAGAAGACCAAATTTTCTTTTTGTTCTCACACATCAATATATAATAATAAATAATAAAGGTGAAACATAGACAATGTGACGTGACATCTCTCTATGATCTTCATTTCTATTTATCTTTTTTTCTTTTTTTTTTGAGATTTTTTTTTTAAAAAATTTTCCTCTATTCTTTTCATGAGTCAATTAATTTGAGTAACAATTAAAATCAATATACCAATTACTATTTCATTTATTAATATTCTTTAATATACAAACTTAATGGTCTTTATTTTCATTACTTCCATAACTTTTGATGATTATAACTCCTAAATTATATTAAGTAATATTCATGATATTCTTTGATATTTTTTGTCCTATAAATAGAGGCATTATGAGTAATTTTTTCCTCAATCATCAAGATTAAGGTTATTTCTTTCATTATGTATTGTTTAGAATTTTCATTCTTTAAACTTTCATATATTTTTTTATCAAAAAATAAAATAAAAATCATCTGCGTATCTTCAAAAAGAGTGTGAATTTATTGAAGAAGAGACATTCTACATGGTCGATATGTTATCATATTTGATCGTTGTTATTCTTTATGGTGTTTACTTCTAACTTGAATATTGTGAATGCCTTCATAGTGTTTGGTTCTTTTTGCTTTTCATGTTGTGATCTTCCTATTCACATTGAAGTCTGATTTATTTACTTTAAGTTGCTTAATTTATTTATGACCGCAATGGCATCATACTATAAATACATGTCTTACAATGTAAATGTAGGATTTATATCAGGCAATGCTTCAGAAATCTTCCCATTGCATCTTTCTAGTATATAGAATTACTTTTTAATTATTGAAATGCTTCTAAGACAAAATAACTTTTAAACACTTTCACGATGCAAGTGTGAGTATATAAATATCAACTTAAATATTTATTTGTTTGTCAATTTCAATAATAGGTAGAATTAATATGGAGATGGAAATTCTAAAACGCATCACAATATAACTTGAGTAAAAATATAAATCATTATCTATAATCTTAGATCTAAATTGATTAGTCATAATAATATAGAGGAATTAAAATTTTGCAGTCACTTAAAAAATAAAGATAAAAAAATATATTTATTTTCAAATCTCTTGATTATGTGTAAGAATATGATGTACAAAAATAAAAATTGCTTATAAAAGATCATAAAATTAAACAAATTATAACGAATAGTCGAATCTACGTTGACAGTCTTAACTCAAGATTAATGCACATTGCATCATGGATAATTATTTAAGTGCTTTTAAAATCTAATTAATATGAAAGAAACTTTTCAACATGAAACAAATAATTTAAAAAATATATATAGAAAAGGTAAAATTTAAATACAAATCCTAACATGAGAGGTTTTTTTCCTAATAACAAAATATTTTGGTATGTGTAATGAAATCATTTCAAATATTATTTTTCTAATTCCTCTTAATTCTCTTTTTTCTATTTTTTTCACTTTATTTTTTGTGAATTTAATATATATTGAATGTGGTATTTATTTGTAAAATTTAATGTAATCTTTAATCGATGTATATATATAAATAAATAGATTTTATTCAGTAAACTTCAACTTGACTATTTCTTTTTTGGGTCATAAAGGAGGTGATGTGACACCCATCTATGACCTTCATTCCTATTTTTTTTGTTTTCATTTTTTTGACGTTTTTTTTTTTTTTTCATTTTTGAGATATGTTTTCAAATTTTTATTCATAACCTATTTAAAAAATTACTTTAAAAACCTCACTAAATATATGCAAGAGTTAAAGCCCACGTTGGCAATCAATTTAAATCTTTAAGGAGACCTCTTTCTCTTGCCATCCCATATCATGTTAATTACAATGACTTTTCATATAATGAAAAGTAAAAATGTCTTTAAAAAATATCTTTCTTTTTTTCGGTCATGAAAATGAAGTTTTTGCAAGCTCTATTTTTTTAATAAAAATATTTATATTTTTAATTTCATCAACATACATAATTAAGATTTGTATGTGCATATAAAAATTTATCTTCATTCTTATCTAAATTTATTAAATAGATTGTTAATAAATATTTTTTATAATCGTGCGAAGCGCGAATAATTTTACT
>NW_025840814.1:0-1459 GCF_002878395.1 Capsicum annuum
TAAATTTTAACACCTCACATACCCCACCTCACCACCTACCTCACCTAACCCCTACCCCTACATACCCTCCCTCTCTCATGGGATACACAAAAAAAAAGACTAACTGGGAGCCCACGTGATGAGTGAGGAATTTCTATTCTTGAATTGAGAAAAGGAACCTTCTAGGAAAGGGGTAAGGGGGGGACCATTTTTGGTTTTGGGTGGTTTTCATTTTAGTATATAGATATACATAGAGTGAACTCACGGTTTTTTTCTCCTAAGATCACAAAACATGTACTTAGAGAATATAAAAAGAAGGGAGCATAAAACAGAGGGATTCCATTTTTCTTTCTCCTTTTTGTCACCCACAATAACTTCGACACCATCACAGGCATACGGATTCACCAATAGACACACATACGTCTTCTTCCAATTCTTTGTTTCTTCCAGAAATGCACGCAAGAACTAGAAACCACACCCACACTTCACTGAATACGCACACAACACATTCTTCTCCGTACACGATTAACGCAAAAATAAAAAACACCATACATAGTGAAGGGTGAGTGATGGAGAGACAGTAGTGAGTGGGAGAAGGTTCTGAACAGTGAGAGATATGAGAGATCGAGAGACTGACGAACAAGGTTTGAATCGGTAAAGCTGAACGGAAATCGATAGGAATCCTGTGGGTTCGAGTTGGCTGGCGATCTCTTTGCCGGAGATGACTGTTTCTGATCATTTTCAGGCGATTCCGTTTAGAAAACATTAAAATTCATCGGAAATCCAATCCTTTTCCTACTATTCGTGCTGCTGTCTGTGTTCACGAAGTTCCGACAACTAGATTTTTCAGGTTTTCTCGTATTTTTGGGCTCGGATATTCACACGCATTTTGGACTTTTGTTCTAGTTAGGTTTTGGGGGTCATCGTGGTTCAAACTGGTATTATTCGATTCGGGAGTTTGAGTTCGAGGTCTGTCAGTTGTGGTTCATTGGTCCCGGGTCTTCTGTCAGTTCAAGTTGGTCGAATAAAAGCCCCAATTTAAGGTCATCTCCTCATCTTATTCTTATTCTTAGTTCATTTTTAATATGGTGAGTGGTTGATTATTGTCGTCTCGACTTTCTCTTTATCTTATGCGTGAGGTGAATGATGAATGTCAAATATTATTGATTGTGGATTGCTGAAATATTATTGTGAATTAGTAGTCGAAGCATGTGTTAATCATGTGATTGAGTAAGAAATTGGGGATGGGAATTGCAAGGTTGATAAGATGAATTTGGATTACCTTTGAGTTTATTGTTGCTATGTTTCGTTCGGAATAAATATCAAGTTATAAATCCGATAGCATCATGTTTAGGCCGACAATGGATAGGCAAAAGTAGGTTGGGTAGGCAAAGTTTAGGATCTGTGATTGTTGAAATGATGAAATATTTGTGGAGTGGTTTCAATTTATGCATTGGGATCTATTGTATTCATTGGGCCG
>NW_025840815.1:0-7919 GCF_002878395.1 Capsicum annuum
TTTTTGTAGAGGGTCCTGAACAGAAAGTTAAATCCCATTTTTCAAGATGGTCCTCAACAAAAAGTAAAATTCCATTTTTCACGAAGGACCTAAACATAAAGTGAAATCTCACTTTTCAGGAGAGTTCTGAACTTAAACTAAATTTCCCTTTTTCAGGAGGTCCCTGAACATAAAGTAAAAATCTAATTTTTCAGAAGGGTCCTAAACATAAATTGAAATTCCATTTTTCAGGAGGGTTCTGAACAGAATGAAAAATCCCATTTTCCAAGAGTGTCCTGAACATAAAGTGAAATCCTATTTTTTAGGAAGGTCCTGAACAAAAATTAAAAAACTTACAAGTTTATTAAAACTTCAAGAAAATATTACAAGAGATTTACAAGAGAAGAGATTGGGCAAGGAGAATTTCTTAAGTGGGGAAATTTCTGAATGCCATCTCTAAGAAGGGGCTAAGCCTTATATAGGCAGAGAAAATACATTAAATGCACAGAAAGGATAGATCTAGCGTACAGGTGGACGACTATGATCTTCCGACAAAGGTAAGTGTTGTTTACTGTTTGCTTTTTTGAAAAGCAGTCTAGTTGCTTTGCTTTTGCTTTTTGAAAAGCTGTTTACTGTTTTGCTTTTTTGAAAAGCAGTCTGATTGCTTTGTCCTCTAGACAGCTGGATTCCTATCAAGAATAGTAAATTGCCCTTTCGAGAGATAATTCCGGTCCTTTGGACCTCTATCTCTTGGAACGGTTGTTTTCCTATTCATAATAGGGATCAAGATAGGCCATAGCGATCCCTTTGGGATCTAGCATATCGCCATTGTCGCTACTGCTTCCGGTAGAAGATGCTTCGGCAATAAGCTGTAATAACTCTTCGGTATTATCAGTGGAGTCTGGTCCATCTAATTTGGCCAGTGCTTGTTTCAGTTTTTCTTTTAAAACCTTCTTGGAAGTAGAGGACTGGGGAGAGGCTGCTGCTGCAGATTTTCCTTTATCCGGTGTTTTGGGAGCGGTTGGCTTAGGAGTCCAACCCTTAATCTTGATTTCTTTGGATAAATATTTTATCCTATGCTGCTCGTCCTTGGAAAAGTTCCAGGATATGATATAAGATATTCGTTTTTTGATGAAAAATTTGCACATTTGAATATGCTCTGGTAGAGTTGAACAACCTTCCTTAATTAGGAAATCTGGAAGTCTGTTGTGAAATTGTTGGGGAAGAACTCCTTTAGTTCCTCCAAAGCAAATCCACCATTCATAAAACCATCGGGGTATAATGGCTTCTATCATGGCGGGGCAGTATTTGACGAACCACGTATGTCCTGATCGAACAAATAGGAAATTGAACCAAGCTGCCTTGTAGTCATACCAGTTGAAGGTCTGAGGCCTGTGTGGCATTGATAAGGCAATTGGGGTATGTAGATGATCTACAAACCAATTAAAGGGGGCTAATACCCTCTTTATGGTGAATTTTGAGTAGCTGATGTAGTCTGGATTATTATTATCCATCGAGTGCTCTACTTCAATCGAGTCTGTATCGACCAGAATGGCTTCATAGAACCTCCGGGTTTTGAGTGGATCTTCAGTGTCCACAAAATTATTATTGGTGTAGACCGGCTTGATTAGCTGGTGAATTGGGTAGCCTTCGTAGGCTTTGTCCAATGCAATGATAGGCACTATCTGGGTAGTTAAAAACTTAAATTCTTCTTTAACAGGAGAGGATGGAGTGACCTTTACGGTAGTAGGATCTACTGCTTGAGCGAAGGTCTCAGGGGCCTTCATGGCGTAACTCTGCTTGGTTTGAATAGAGGAGGAGCTTGCTGAGGACCCTTTTTCTAAGGGTAGATTTGTTTTTAAGTCTACCAATTTTGTTGGCATTGGTGGAGGAAGTTTGGGAAATTGAGTTTCTGTCAAAGCAGAATATTTGTTCTGAGTTTCTGTTTTGATTGTAGGCCTTTGTGGAACTGTAGGCCGTAATGGATTCATTGAAGCTGGAGAGTCGAATGGTCTAGCCATTCGTTGTTGTTCTGTTTTGGGGCTATTGCCCGGTAGTATTGGTCTCATGGCCCTGTAAAAATTCTCTTGTTAGAAAATCGGGAAGGGAGTTATTTTCTCCTTTAATAAATTCAATTTGAAAGTCAAAGCTAGATAGAAGAGCTTGCCATCTAGCAAATATTTGTTTAGAAACAAGATTTTTAACGTCTTTTTGTAAAATTTCTTTAGCAGATTTACAATCGACTCTAAGAAGAAATTCCTTATTAATAAGGTCGTCTTGAAATTTAGTGATACATAGCACTATAGACAAAACTTCTTTTTTAACAGTACTGTAATTCTTTTGGGCGGTATTCCATACTCCCGAGGTGAATCGAACTAACTGTTCCGAGGATTTTACATCTACCTTCTGCTTCAGAATTCCTCCATATCCTATATCCGAAGCGTCTGTTTCTACAATCATGAAGGCCTCAGGATTGGAGATACCTAGACAAGGAAGATTCTTAACTAAAGACTTAATCTTGACGATTGCCTTGGTTTGTTCAGGACCCCATGGAACTGGGTTTTTCTTAAGGCGTTTATAAAGAGGTTCACAGACCTGTCTAATGTTAGGGATAAAATCAGCAACGTAATTTAGGCTTCCTAGGAACCTTTGGAGTTGCGTTTTATCAATAATCTCATTTGGGAATTTGTTAGAGAATTCTATAGCTCTACAGATAGGTTTCTGACTCCCTTGGTGCAGGTCATGTCCTAAGAATCGGATGGAAGTTTGGAAGAGCTTCATTTTCTTAGCACTTACCACCAAGCCATTTAACTTTACAATCTTAAAGAAAGTATTGAGATGTTTAAAATGAGAATCAATGTTCTCAGAAAAGATTAACACATCATCAATGTATACAATGGTCATATAGGAATAATCATTAAAAATGTTATTCATAATATTCTGAAATTCAGAGGGAGCATTTTTCAGTCCGAAGGGTAAGACATTCCATTCGTAGTGTCCAAAAGGGACATTGAAGGCTGTCTTATATTTATCCTTTTCAGCAATTTGAATTTGCCAGAAACCTGACTTCATATCGAATTTGCTGTAAAGATTAGCTTTGTAGGTTCTTTTAAGGAGATCCCTTTTATTTGGGATAGGATGCCTGATCCATTTCAAGACAACATTCAGAGGCTTATAATTTATCACAAGCCGGGGGGATCCTCGTTCCTTTTCAGCACTATTGTTTACATAGAATGCTGAACAACTCCATGAGGAGTTAGAGGGTCGGATTATACCCTTTTCAAGAAGGTGATTGATTTCTGTTTTACAGATTTCCATCATCTCGTGATTCATTTGGATAGGTCTGGCTTTGGTAGGGATGTTTTGTTCATCGAAGCCAGGGATGTAGGGAAGTTCTACGAGATGTTTTTTGCGTTCCCAAAAAGCATTTGGCAATTCAGAGCAAACCTCATCTTCGAACTTCTTCTGGAGAATGGATATCTTGCTAACCATCTCCGGGGTCTTTAAAGTGTGCTCAATATGTTTGAGCTGAACATCACTTCTCAGATAGTGAAGATGAGAAGAGAGACGATTGATTTTAAAGATAGTTTCGTCCTTGATACGCTGCTGTTCGTTAGAAGAGAGTGGACGAAGCAAAGGGAAAAAAAGTTCAGTATCCAGCAAAGTTGTACGAATACCGTCGTAGGAACTTTGGTAAGGCCTGATCTGATTAATAAAAGGGATGCCGAGAATGATATCTTCAGTGATATCTTCAGTGATGACAAAGTCATTGATAAGGCATACACCATTATTACAAACATGGGCCTTGCGAAGTTGATAATCAATTCGCATTTTTTCATCCGTGGCTGAGTACAATCTTGAGGTACTCTTCTGGAGATATCGAGTAGGTATGAGGCCTTTGACAATGCAATTACTGTCGGCACCGGTGTCGAAAAGAGCTACTTTGTTTATTACAAAGTCTTTGTTAATAACGATTTTTACTACGATGTGTTCACTGTAGGCCTTGATGGCCGCCACAGTTGTAGAGGTGGAAGGAATAGCCGAAATGTCTTCTCCGGGGAAGGAAATTGGTTCTTTGAGATGATCAGCAGGAATGCTGTTGGGTGGAGATGTAGGAAGAAGAGCTTTTGGTGAGGCTGATTGTAGGACTTGTTCTGTTAGAACATGTAATTCTACCTGATCAAGTCGGACCTTAAGGTTCTTGATTTCTCCTTTTAAAGTGGAGATTTCACCTTTTAGATCTGCTATAGAGGGTTCAGAAGGAGGATTAAATTTAGCCATAACCCTAGTCATGGAGAAAGGCTGAATAATTGGTTTTGGTTTGGAGGTGCCTTCATCAGAAGAAAGCACAAGACGTTTGAGCTCTTGGAGATATTTATTTCGAAGCTCTTCATCATTAATGTGTTCGATGATGTCGAACAAGATTTCTTTTGGTTTGTCGGTAATGACATTGATAATTTTTCGAGAGCAAGTACAGAAAGTGCCATTGCACTCCCAATCTTGCCCGGACTGAGAGCTATCAGACTCGTAGGCGGCGTTGATGTAATCTTCGTCGCTGTATTCATCCTCAGAAGAGGAATAAGAGTCAGATGCTTCAGAGGGGTCTTCCATAATAGAGAAGAGTTTTTCTTTGGTTTCATCAGGCAGATCAAGTAGATTAATCTTTTTCCTTTTACCTGATGTGCAATCTTTTGCCCTGTGGCCGGTCTTGCCGCAAGTCCAGCAGGCATCTTTAGATTTTGAGGAAGATTTGCGCCTAGTTTTTCGGCGAGGCTTATTTGACTCCTTATAAGAACTTGATTCCTTATAGGAAGTCTTTCTTTTCGGATAGGACCTTTTATGACGCTTTGGGGGCATTCTTTTATGCCTCTTGCTGTCATGGAGGTTAGTAAAACCGTAATCTTGGCAGAAAGTTATCAGACCGTATTTGTGATTCTGCTTAAGTTGTTGTTTAAGCTTAAGGTCTGTACAGAGTTCTATACCCGTAGTGGTGATGAAACTTACTAAGTCTCCATAGGTAAGTATATTGTAAGGAATTTGACCCTCAAATCTATCCTTGAGTTTTGTCCGAACTTTGTCTGCAAACAATGGAGGAAGACCACTGATGAATCTTTCTTTCCAAAAGTCATTATTGCAGTCAGGTCGGATCATGACTTTAATCAGGAAGGTATCCTTGTACCATCTAAAGTCTGCAAGATTTTTGCAACGCAGGTTGTTAAGGATCTCTAGGCTCCGATCTTGGAAGAGTTTTGGTTCTCCTACAAAGTGTCTAGCTATGTGATAGAGAAGGGTTGCACAGGCATCCTCCTGTGCTTCTTGTACTAGAGTCTCTTGACCATTTACAGTTCGAGCCACTTGTTCGAGGACTGTGGCATTGTAAATGAGGTTTTTCTCATCTTCTGAGACATAGTTATCCCACCAATGTTTTAGCATACCGGTAAAGCCCGAGACAACCATGGTGGCGGCTCCTTTGTCAGAGGAACCTTTGATTTTGTATGCCGTGATGGCCACAGCTATCTCATGGAGTTTATTGTAGATCTGGTGTTCGGCCAGACCATCAATATTCCATTCAGTTATGCCTCGTCCATCATGATTGGATGTGGAGAGGTAAGGATTCTCTTCAAACTGGACATCCGGGGGAGAAGGTTCTCGATAATAATTTTTTCTAGTGGAAAATCGTTCACTAGATAATTTAGAGAGAGAATTCTTATCTTTAGAAGAGTCTTTGGAGCTAGAGGGCTCTTGAGAAACCTTAAATTTGGTGAGTTTGGAATTAATTTTTTCCAGAATTTGTTCGGACAATTTAAAATCGTCGTTTAGGTTAGGAAACTTATCTTTGTGAAACTCAGGGAGTTTGAAGATAGGATTCGAAAGAGGTTTAGAACATGGGGTACTCTTTACTGGTAAAGGGGCAGAAAGAGGAGAACTTTTAGCGTCCTCTATCTGTTGAGAAATAGTATGAAGAGCTTGATTAGTATAATTGTTTTGTTCAATTATTCTATCAAGATCTTTACATTGAGGCGTCATTGTACCTCTTTCGAACTTGGTCTTGAAAGGAGAAGCCTTAATGACTTCGTTAGAGTAGGAAATGTTAATTCCTTCTAGAGGAGGGGTTGTGGATTCTATCACAGTGTTTCGCTGAGTGTACCATTTGGTAACGATAACATTGAGAGAATCAGTTTGGTTTTCTATTTTTCCAGTTTTCTCAAACCAGAAAAAGAATTCCATGTCGCATCGGAGTCGTTTCATGTCGGCTATCCAAAGCCTACCAAACTCCTTTTGTTCTTCCGGAGAATAAGTACTTCCGTACCATCTCCTTTTGAGAGTGTCTTTTGGATGATTCCATCGGACCTTCAAGGCCTGTAAATCTGGGACATATTCTTCCTCATTGGATCGAATGACGAAGAGGCTTGGGTCAGTTCGGATCTTTTGAGGGGGAGCCATTTCGGAGGCTGAAGGGCTTCCTGGCTCGTAAAGATTTTCAGGTTCGTGGACCTTAGTATTTTGATAATAGACCTTAGGGATAGGACCAGAGTAGTCAACTCCTCTAACCGTTCCCTTGTCATTTGCGCCATCGTGATTGTTGTGCTCTCCTTCTGTTCTAGAAGTAGAGGCACGAATAGAGACAGACCTGCGAGAGGAAGAGAGCCGAGAAGGGTCGACTCCTAGAAACTTCAGGTCTATCGGTCCATCAGGGTGTTGAATTACCCTTTCGATTTGAGATCGTTCGGAGTAACTCCGGGTAGGGTGAGTGATAGCCTCAAAATGCCAATCATTACTATGTAGGATATCATCCCGCACAAGAGCCTTTGGAACAAAGACTGTGCTACGATCTTTGTTTGCTTCCATTAGGGTGGTGACCCCTTTAGGGCTCGTAAACCTAGCCTTAGGGGCTAAGGTGGTACCCATAAGTCGATAATATACGCGGTATATTATCGCTATTTCTCGTGTATTATCCTTACTATTCATGTTTTTTGTTTTAACATTTAATGTCAAAACATCCATGATGTTAGGATCATTTATATCTACCGAGAAGTTTGGGTAACAATTAAAGTAAACCGGGCCGTCGGCGAGGTTACTTTGGATTACTCCTAAGAGAGAGTCGTCAAAGTTCAGCAGACGAGCATCTCGCAGGAGGGCACAGACAGGGATATCTAGCCCTTGTCGAAATAGAGGCTTAATAGCAACTTGAACAAGTCCAACATGAAGATAATTAAACTGATTTTTATATCTGTTTATATCTAATTCGTTGAACAATTGAATAATTTCTAAAGAATTATTGATGGCGACAGTAGACTCAGAGGTCTTGATATTATGTTTTTTCAAAAAACTAAATTTTCCAATTTGATAAATTGTATTGAAAGATTCTTCTGGAATACTCCAGTTTTGAAGATCATTTTCAATAGTAGCAATCGGAGTTGCTGAAGAAGTCAGGTTAACAGTGTTTTTAATATGACTATTCATCATGTAAACAAAACTGTCTAGAGACTGATAGAGCTTAACAAATATTTGAAAAAGAGACTTATTACTATAACCAAGTATGCAATAACTAAAACTAATTATGCAAATACATCTATGGCTTATGGGATCTTAACAAGTTTTAATGGCATTACTCTAAGGACAGCTAAGTGTTTTCTCAGTGACGGGACCACCAACAAGGTCTAACACGCTTCTCCTAAGCTTAACGACCTACTTTTCAGGCTGACCAACGTCCTCACCGGAGATTAATCGGTTCTGTTAAACACTTAAACGGTAAATAGAAACCCCGAACTTGCATTAAAATCCCATTATAAGACAAGATATAATAACATAATTAAGTATTTAGGTAAAGCATACCAGATTAAAGTAATACGTTCTTTTATCAATATAAGTTAGCTCATGCTCTAGACAGATTATATGTTTAGTAGCTCATGCTGAACATATAATCTGCCAACACGGCT
>NW_025840816.1:0-7442 GCF_002878395.1 Capsicum annuum
GTTCTTATAACTTTGGTCTTGGGAACCTCAACTCTTAACTCAATTTTTGAAAGCTATGGTGGATTCTTGGAGTTCTTGAAGAAAGGATTTATTCTTGTTCTTGAGGGAGAATCCCTATCTTTGGAGATATTTTGGGTGATAATGAATTTATCTGATTCGTGTTGGGTATATCAAGGTGTTAAAAGGGTGGACAAAGACCGAAAATCCCTATTTAAAAATGACTTAAAATCACTGAACAAAATATATGATGGTGGGTACGACGGTCCATTGAGGGCCCGATGGTCCATCGATCCCGACCGTGGCACCTGGGCCAGAACTCGGTTCACTATCTTATCCGCTATGATGAGTGTGACGGTCCATTGAGGTCTTAACAGTTCTTCGGACTTACCATCATTCTTATCTAGAATGGGATCTCACTGCCTCCTCTACGACAGTTTGGGCAATGGTCCATCGCAAGCTTGAAGGTTCGTCGGCCCTCTCCATCGCTCCTGGGTGATTTTACTATATTTTATAAAAATGGCCATATCTTTCTTTTTCAATGTCGAATTTTGATGAAATGGGTATAGTTAGAAAGAGAATTCAATTTGCCACATGATAAAATATTATTTTTAGGAAAATTCAATAGGGTTTAAACACTTAATCACTTTGGCAGTCACTCCTTAATCTTTTAGGGTCAGAATTACACTTCACTTGACACGCTCTAAGGGCTCAAACTACGAGGGAACTTTGTGGGGTCTTACAGCTGAGGTGATTCGAGTCTTCAACTCTTGAAAAATCTTCTCACAAGGACTGACCACTAAAACTTGACTTTCTTCTGAGTCAATCTGGACATAGGGGATGCAATAGAATAAAATCCCTCAACAAACCGTTTGTAATAGCCAGCCAAATCCAAGAAACTCCTAATATCTGATAGAGATACAGGGTGGGGCCAGTTTTTTACTACTTCAGTCTTTTGAAGATCAACTCTAATGCCATCATCGGAAATAATATGACCAAAGAATCCTACTGACCTTAGCCAAAATTTGCACTTATTGAATTTGGTGAACAACTAATGATTTCTAAGAGTCTGCAATACTATTCTGAGATGGTCTGTATGATTACGCTTACTGTAAGAATAAACAAGGATGTCATCAATGAAGACTATGATGAACATGTCCAAGCACTGCTTGAACACACGGTTCATCAAGTCTATGAAAGCTGCTAGGAATTGGTAAGACCAAAGGACATGATTAAAAATTCAAAGTCACCATACCGAGTACGGAAAGCTATTTTTGGAATATCATATTCTTTAACTCTGAGCTGATGATAGCCTGATATGAGGTCTATATTAGAGAAATAGCTAGCACCCTGAAGTTGGTTAAATAAATCATCAATTCTAGGAAATGAATACTTGTTCTTGACTGTGACTTTATTGACCTGATGGTAATCAATGAACATTTTGAGAGAACCATTTTTTTTTACATAAATAAGACTGGTGCACCCCACGGGGATATGTTGGGTCTGATGAATCCCTTATCTAAGAGATCCTTCAACTGCTCTTTCAGTTCTTTGAGTTCTGTTGGTGCCATTCTGTATAGTGGAATAGATATACGCTGAGTATCTAGAAGGAGATCAATGCTAAAGTCTATTTCCCTTTAGGGAGAAATTCCTGGAAGATCTTTGGGAAGGACATCAGAATATTCATTCATGACTAGGACTGATCCAAGACTGGGAGTTTCAGAGCTAATTTCCTTAACTCGAACAAGATAATAGACACATCCTTTAGATATCATTTTCCTTGCCCGAAGGTAGGAAACAAGCTGACCTATGAAAGCTGAAGTACTACCCCTCTATTCTAGGATAGGTTCATTCGAAAACTGTAACTGGACTATTCTATTTCTATAGTCGACTATGGTATAGTAGGAATGAAGTCAATCCATGCTAAGAATGACATCAAAATTAGTCATCTCTAATTCGACTAAGTCTGCTGAGGTAACTTTTAAAATATCATAACCAGACAGTTCCTGTGTATCCACTGAGCTATGATAATTTTAGTCACTGGGAAAGAGACTGAAAAGGGCTCTGCTAGAATTTTGGAGATGACTCCAAAATCAACTTCTATATAAGGACTAACGTAAGACAAGGAAGCTCTTAGATCTAGCAAAGCATAAACATGAAAGTGAAAGACCTGTAATGTACTAGTAACTACATTAGGAGAATTTTCCTGATCTTTGATACGCCCAAATTACAACTCTCAGTAGAAAGTGTAAGCGGTCGTTGTCAAATATAGAACCCAACTCGGTTGGGTGTCGAATCCCATAGGGAATACTGTACTCACTAAGTGTCGTAATTGCTATTAGACTATTGATCAGAGTTTCTTAACCAAAATGGGGGTTTGGTTTTTCTTTAATTTGTAAAATGATAAATTGTAACAAGTTAGTCCAACTAATGATTTTCTCCATATTTCATAACTTTATGAGATTAATCAAACCAGGGTTATGATCACCAAAATGCCCGCATCATTTAGGTTGTGAATTATTTATGAGTTCCACTTAACAAATTCAATTGCAAAAAAGGTTGAATCCTATTTTATATCCATTAGTTTCTCAACCTAAATGGATAGGTTATCCTATAATTTTCTTAAACTCATAGGATGCCTTATTCTTTCAACCTAATTCTCATGTAAGCTAATCCTATTAGGGCATTAGCTGTTACTCTAAAGGTTAAGGACCTTAGAATTCATGTAAACATCTTATTTTCCCCACAAACACTTTCCTCTCAAACAAGTCGTGTTCTAGGGCCTAATCCTCAAGTTTGCAATCAAGAAAAGTCATGAAATTGAAGAAAGGTTTATGCAATGTCATTCAATTATGAAACTCAAATTGATTCCCAACCCATAGATGCATTTCATATTAAGGATCCCATAACCCTAGTAATGAGATTTAGCCACAACACTCCATAGAAGATAAAGAATTCATTCTTTTATTATTCATAAATAAATGGAAAATTTACTTACGAAGAACCCCAAGAATCAGTTCTTGAATCTTCAATGATCAGTTGTTTGATACTAAAATTCCCCAAAGTACTTGGATACCAAGAGGTTCAATAGATGAAAAAAAACTTGTAAAAGGTAAAAGATGCATTCTTAACCCAAAAATTTGGTATTTATATGTCCCAGCTAAAAAAAGAATTTAAAATTTAAAAATGGAAAAACCGCGTCCCATTTGATGGTCATATGACGGACTGTCAAAGATCTGACGGTCCACCATCTTTCTCATCACTCGATTCATCTGAATGAAAGTTTCTGGATAACATCTAACGGTCCACCTAGTGGTCCGTCGATGGACTAACGGTCCGCCATCTTTACCATCATGGAGTCCTTTTGGAAGGCAACTTTTGGATAAGAACTGACGATCAATCTGGTGGTCCATCCCAAGATTGACGGTCCACCACTTTGACCATCACGGAGTTCCTCTATAGAACAAGTTCTGGATAAGCATTGACGATCAATCTGATGGTCCGTCCCATGTCTGATGGTCCACCACCTTGATCGTCACTAAGTCCCTCTGAGAACTAGTTTCTGGATAAGTGTTGACGGTCTATCTGGTGGTCCGTCACATGCCTGACGGTCTGCCATATTATCTGTCACTCGACTCCTCTAGAGGCCTTGTTCTGGTTCAACTTGACAGTATATATGGCAGTCCATCGTAAACCTGACGGTCCATTATTTTGACCGTCAATTCCCCTTTTCTGCTACTTTTTCCAGTTTTCTTCTGTGGTTATCTCCTTTCACTGAAACACTAAAAACCTTCATTAAATATCACTTTGGTTTCTTGAAAACATACAATTTTCCTAAGAAAATGATGCTAAATATTCTGTAAAACACCGGAACATAAACACCCTCAACTTAAGATCATTGTTTGTCCTTAAGCAACTCAACACCAAATTGCGCACATGAACAATAAAATGATAGGCAACCAACTATTTAAACATTCTCTTATCCAAACATTCACTCATCAGCTTAATCTCATGCATTTAACATAACAGAATCCACACCCAGCATTTTTTATAATTCAGCACACAAGCATGAATGTTACATCCCACGAATAAAAGCAAATTCAATAAAACTTGGATTGACCTCGCAACAAAGAAGTCCACCACTCATTATAAGATGTGGACACTGTCCAACTCTCACACTCATAAAAAAAGTTTCAAACATAGCCTAAGTACCTATAGGCTTGCCCTGGACATACGACACGTCCCCACGGTTGACTCACTAGGATCAAACAGGTCTTTTCAAGGCTTACAACAAGGTTTAGGATTAGGTGGGGTATGTTTCCGGGTGAAGTGACTTATTGAAACTTAACTCTCCTTGCCTTAGCATATTTTCACCCTCAATCTGCTACTTATGTCATTTTTTTTAATAGAAAAACCAGTCACCCTCAACTTATGTTGATGCAAGCAGTGACCAATTATTTCTAATTGGATTCTATCTCACACTCCATTGAGGTCTTTCATTTTTTGACACTAGCCACCCTCAACTTAGTGCTTCATCTAAGTTAAAATATACAATGTTAGCATTTGGCTAAGTTCAGAACTGAATGTTAAAGTCCTATGGAGAGTTACTGACAGGGGCAGGAGGTTAAACCAATTCTTAGAGGTACAAGATGGGTTCAAACAGGAACAATCTTTCAGGTCTGGTTGCTTCTTTAGGTTAGAAGGTTTAGAACTTCAAGGAGGCCTGTTATCCTATCCTAATGACTCCATTAGAAGACTGTATCTATGGCTTGGGAAAGTTCTAGGTCTTATCCTATGAAAGAACTGCAAATAAATCCTCACACCCACAGGCATCGAAGTTAAACATCCTTTACAATTCTCAGAATGTTCATTACATGATTCATTCACTTTTTTACAAACCAATGCTGAATATAGAACTACTGATGGTTATTTGCACATGCTTAACTGAAAAAGTAAATAATTACAAACACATGTTTAAAGTCTTATGACAACATCATTCATTCTCCATATTACAACTAAGTGCTGAAACAGAACTAATTTATAGATTGTCATTAAACACTTGTTTTCACATTACGCTTTGCAAAATTTAAATGCAAAAATAAAAACAACCTATACATGCCACTTCTACTAGATAGCACATGATTAGATTCAGAATATCGGTAACAAAATCCAACCATGGTGTAAATACCCCCGCCCTCACACAAAAAACTATGCATTATCCTCAAAGTAATAAATTACCGTACATAAGAATTGGGATATTTACATGGCCTCTCACTCCTCTGAGGAATCTGTAAAGTGTGGTGAGTTTTCATTGTCCTTCCCCTACAAAATGTTGGCCCCTATGGTAGTAGGAGCACTCACAACTTCACCCTTAATATTTTGAGGGATGGTTTCCCGAATTGAACCTGCACTTCTCCCCCTTTCTGGGGCAGCACTGATAAAGACTCCTACCGCTTTATTTTTTTGTTCTATTTACTTCCTTTCAGCTTCCTTCTTTGATTTCTTCACAGCTCTCCTCAAGTTGTGCTGGTCTAACTCCTCAGGTGATATTGCATCTCTCTTTCTCTTTTTTTCTTCTTTCTTTGCTGCTTGTTCATCTATTTGTTGCTTGCCTTTATCCTTCACTGGTCTACCCATCAGATCCAGAATGCCCTTATCATCATCACTTACCACCAGAGTCAGATCAATTACAGGCGGTTGTGATTATTTCTTTTTTAACTCAGCTATGTCAGCCTTTGCCTGCTCAATTATCCATCCTCACTTGAATATCTTGAAATGGCCTGAATGTTTCGGCCATGATTTCATCCACAAAAGGTTTGAAATCTCCATCCCACTTTTCTAACTACTTCTAGAACCGCTTTTGATTCTTCATAACTTTGACAAAATTCACAGGGTTGAATCTGTATTCTGCAAAATCTGCTCCACTATCAAACTTCATAGAATCTGACCCTGCAAACGTACCTTGCGGCATATAATCAGGAGGCACATATATGGTAATGGGTAAAGGCATACCTTAAGGCATTTCTGTGGCTTCAGGAACTGGTACAGACTGAGACTGATGTGCTGGAGGCTTGTTCACTCGAATGTCAAACTTTGACTCATCTCTGGACTTCTTAATGTCTTGTTTATGAGTGGTTGAAACTTCATTATCAATGCCTCAAATCAACGGCACACCAGTTTGTTTGCATAATGCAGTAATCAAATATGGGAAAGGTATGGAAGTAGTCTGCTTATGTGCCCTCACAAATATCTCGTCTGCAATTAGCTGGCTGAAATTAATGCCCAAACCTGAAATCAAATTGGCTACCATCATAGCCCTGTGATTATCCAGGTTTCCATATCCTTTAGTTGGCATGAATCTCAATCAAACAACAGCCCACTAGAACCTAGCCTTGAAACTAAGTGTGAATTTTACAATCCGTTCTTTGGGGTTAGTTGCCCAGGACGGATTTCCATTATCAGTGTTCAACTATGTTGCCCAACGTCTCTGGCCAAAAGCATTTCTCATTATATATTCAAAATCAGGGACAGCAGGTGGAGCTTCATATGTTGTTCCAAACAACATTCTGTGGATAGTTCGGGCCGAGATATCAAAAAAAACTCTTCGGACTGTAGCAGACTCCCTGTTTAATCTATTCAAAATCAGAGTCCCCTTCGAACATTCAGCCTTTACCAGAAAAATATAATTTGCAAAGATTTCC
Source organism: Capsicum annuum (assembly GCF_002878395.1). Classification (NCBI taxonomy): domain Eukaryota; kingdom Viridiplantae; phylum Streptophyta; class Magnoliopsida; order Solanales; family Solanaceae; genus Capsicum; species Capsicum annuum. Next base: position 6,699 of record NW_025840816.1, read on the forward strand.
CTTACCCATTTTGGTTAGTACTCCCCTGGTGGCATGCTCATCCATGCCAATCCATAATCATTGAATCGGCATTCCAGTTTTGGATATTCATGAAGCTCCGTGGCCATAATTTGATATTCTTCAGAAAATAATCCCTGGATCCCTCGAACAGTGGGATGTGACCCATCATAGAACTCTTTTTGTGCTCCCTCAATTTGCCACCTAATAGCATCTCGTACTTGGGGATCCTTCCATCCGATCACCTTTTCATCTTTAGGTTTAGGGACTTCTCCTTGGTTCTCCACATTAGACGTTTCAGTTTCCTCTTCTATAGGTACTGGTTAAGTTGAAGCAACTGTTGCTTCATCTGGGCTTGAATCGGTGAAACTAATGCTATTGTAACTCGCCTCCTTAAACTGGGGGATTATGATGGCTTCTCTTTCCATTTGCCTGGTGTTATAGGCCGGTGCGGATGTGTTTCTACCTTGCTGAGATTTCCTCCCTTAGTTTGTGTATTTTTAGGAGCCATGTCACCTGAAAATGGATTAAGAAATCAGTGCAAGGTAAACCAAAGGCAAAATAGTTCACAGTGAGGCCTGATGGGAGATTTGACAGTCCACCAGTGGTGGGATGATCCGTCAGATCCACCATCAGCTTTATCCAGTATGTTTGATTTTCTTGACTTTTGGGACGGTCAACTTGGTGGTCCATCGAAAAATTGACGGTCCACCAGTCTGACCGTCAAATACAATCCAGAAACTCATT
>NW_025840817.1:0-1390 GCF_002878395.1 Capsicum annuum
TTTGCTTGACTGGATCAAACTCAGAATTTATCGGCAATTTATGTGACACAATGCTGGTGCTCAACCCTGGCATATCATCATAGGACCAAGCAAACACGTCGATATACTCCCGCAATAGGTAGGTAAGCTCTTCCCTTTATGGCACTGCGAGGTGGACACTGATACTGGTCTCTTTGATTTCATCGTGATCTCCCAAGTTGACTATTTCAGTTTCTTCCAGATTGGGTTTTTTGCGATTCTCAAATTCCTCTATATCTTCAACTAATCGTTCCTCGTCATCGTCCTTCTAACCATCATCGTCCTCTTCATTTTGTTCGTTCAGGCTTTGACATGACACAACATTAGCAGGTTTTAAGCTACTGTTACTGTAATGGATAAACAAACTAAATTAGATGATAAGAAAATAACAAAACATATGACTAGGAGCGTTTTAGAACTAATATAGTTTTCCAAATAAATGAAGGCCTTTTCATTGAAATTTGAGAAATAATTACAACACCATGGCTTGTAACATGCACAAATACAAGCGCCCGCCTTTTTTGAAAGCAGTAAGATACGAAAATAAAGTTTTGAGATATAAAAGGTGGATCACGGGGCCTCCTCCGGATCATCACCGCTTTCAAAACTATTAGTAATTGCCCTTTCATCTACCATGACGGGCGATGGGTTATGAGTGGAGTGGAGGTATAATTTTGCAAAGCCTCCCCTGGCGTAATCTGCTTCACCCCGCTGGACTTTGGGAGATCTTTTGGTACAACATTGCATCCTTCAAACAAATCTCTTATCCCATCCCCAAGACCATCATCATCTGATATCTCTCCTACGGGAAATGACTGGAACAGGAGTGGCAAGGGCCTAAACAGACTCTTTTCTGGCTCATCCTTAACCCTTTCTTTTCTGGTAGGCTGATACCCTAACCCGTGCTTAGAGCTTCTCTCTGGGTCACAATAGGATTGATAATTCCTTGTAAATTCTTACCTAAGCCTTGACCGGGTTCGAACCCATTTCATTACATCACAGTTGCAATCATTTTATAGACAGAAGGCATTGATATTTTGGCTGTCGAATTTCTTTCCACAGCGTTTACAATTTCCACTGTATAGAAACTGCTACCTTTTGGAACATCTTCAATCACCGGCACATAACCATTGGGACGGTCCGCTCGACTTCCTTCTCCTTGGATGACTACTTCATGATCTTTCTAAATGAACTTCAATAATTAATGAAGGGGTGATGAAATTGCCTTTGCCCCGTGTATCCATGGTCTTCCCAAAAGTAGGTTGTAGCTAGGATGGATATCCATAACATGAAACTTAGTCTTAAACTCAGCAGGCCCTATTTGAATGTGCAAATTAATCTCTCCTATGGTATCTCTCTGTCCTCCATCTAA
>NW_025840818.1:0-1341 GCF_002878395.1 Capsicum annuum
GAAAAATGAAGTTTTGATGATGAATACAGTGAATGAAACAGGTTCCACAACATGTTCCATGCAACATGTTCCACACAAGTGAATCTACTACTGTCGATTGATTAGCATGAACATTGTAACGCCCCGAAAAATGGGCCCTAGAGCGTCACACGGTGCTTGAGGCTACGAGTAGCCCCAAGCTAACCCTTTGAGCCATTTTCATTCAATTCAACATAAATCAACGGGGTTTCCATAAATAACCCTCAAAAATCAATAGAGTAATCATCATCCAAGAATAAAAGAATTTCAGAAAGATAACAAAATATGACTTATTAGTCAACTCCCAACATCTATACTAGTCTGACAAGCCTCTAAGAGAATCAATAAAACCAGCAAGCCATTAAGACATGCCCCAACTGACTTATACTCAATTATCAAATGTAAACAATTCCGTGAAACCAACATCAGACATCACGTCCTCGGAATATGAGGACTTACCACAAAAAAGGATGTAGAACAACGTGCCCGAAGAATTACTATCAAACCTGCAACTGAGCACCTGAACCTACATTCCGAGAAAATGCAGCCCATATCTGAAGATGTGGGTCAGTACCATGGAAAGGAACCGAGTATATGGGGATGTATGCAGTTGTATAAACATCATCATCATAAATATTTATAAGAAATATGCAGGATGTATGAAGGACTCACATAGCCCGAAAAAAATCATCATAATCATGAGAGGATGAAATAAGTACAATAACACATGTGAGTCATCATATAATTTATCAATCACTTTCAGTTCATCAAGAATATCAATTCTCATAATGTAAATATCATTTAAATCTTTCGAAAGAATAACTTTCACAATTCCACTTTCAAATCATTTCACCATTCACCATAGACACAAGGAAATACACACACTGAGTAGGACTATCAATATCAAATCCACACAAACTAGTGATCACTATATAAATCAGCCTCAGGCTCACTCCTACGGGGGCACGTAGTTCTAGGGAAGTAAGATGCTTTATACCTCCCACTCGGTGCTAAAGATTTCTCCCAAACTTAGCTCAGATCATTTCAAAGACAATCCACAACAAAACAATTTCAGTAATATATAAATATACATCGGAAACAATTATGCTTCCCATCTATCAAAGTCAACCACGTTGTGGATTTCTTTCACACTCGAGTTTAAAACAACTCCATTAAGATAAAAAGGTCAAATCATTCAAAATATCTCAAATATTCAACATCAACGTGGTTATAACACACACTTTCTCAAAAAACACAATTTCCAATGGGGATTCACGACCCAAATATCAAAATCATGATAAATATCATGATTTTGATATTTGG
>NW_025840819.1:0-3233 GCF_002878395.1 Capsicum annuum
TTAATAAAGAATCTGAATTGTTATCTTTGGTCCACACTGATTTGAGTGATTTAAAACAAACTATGACTAGAGGTGGTAAAAGATATTATGTGACTTTTATTGATGATTTCTCTAGATTTACTAAGTTGTATCTGCTTAGAAATAAGGATGATGCATTTAATGCTTTTGTGTCTTATAAATCTGAAGTTGAAAATCAGCTTAGTAGAAAAATCAAGAGAATTAGATCTGATAGAGGTGGAGAATATGTATCTTTGAATGATTTTTGTGAAAAAGAAGGTATTATTCATGAAGTTACTCCGCCTTATTCTCCTGAGTCAAATGGTGTAGCTGAGAGAAAGAATAGGACATTGAAAGAAATGATGAATTCTATGCTAATTAGCTCTTGTGCACCTGATAATTTGTGGGGTGAAGCTATTTTGTCTGTATGTCATTTACAGAATAGAGTTCCTCATAAAAGAACTGGCAATACCCCTTATGAGTTGTGAAAAGATTATAAGCCTAATTTAAAATATTTAAAAGTGTGGGGTTGTCTTGCTAAAGTTCTTCTTCCTGAACCTAAGAAGAGGAAAATAGGTTCAAAAACTGCTGATTGCATGCTTATTGGATATGCCGAACATAGTGCTGCATACAGATTTCTTGTCTTAAAAAGTGATGTACTTGATGTAAATACTATAATTGAGACAAAAAATGCTGAATTCTTTGAACATATTTTTTCATTGTGTGATAAAATCTCTCATGCACCTGTTGAAAGAGAAAACAAATCCACCTCTAATATTGAGGAACCACGAAGGAGTAAAAGGCCTAGAAAAGAGTATTTTTCTTATGGAAATGATTTTCAAACTTTTCTTGTTGATAATGAACCATTAAATTAAGCTGTATCTTCTTCTGATGCTAAATTTTGGAAAGAGGTAATAAAAATTGAACTGGATACAATTGTGAAAAATAATACTTGGGTTTTAACTGGTTTACCTTCTGGTGCAAAATCGATTGGTTGTAAATGGATTTTTAAAAAGAAACTTAATGCAGATGAATCTTTAGATAAATATAAAGCTCGGTTAGTAGCTAAAGGATTTTCTCAAAAGCAAAATGTTGATTATTTTGATACATTTGCACCAGTAACAAGAATTGCTTCTATTCGAATATTAATTGCTTTAGCATCAATTCATAAATTGTTTATCCATCAAATGGATGTAAAAAAAGCTTTCTTAAATGGTGATTTAGAAGAAGAAATTTATATGATTCAACCTGAAGGATGTGTGATTTCTGGACAAGAAAATAAAGTTTGTAAATTAACTAAGTCTCTTTATGGCCTTAAACAAGCTCCTAAACAGTGGCATGATAAATTTGATCAAGTCTTTATAAAAGACGGTTTTTCTTCTATTGAGGTAGATAAATGTGTTTATACAAAAGTAGTAGACAGTGATGTTGTGATAATTTGTTTATATGTTAATGACATGCTTATATTTGGTACATGTATAAATATTGTGGAACGTACTAAATTATTTTTGTCTACTAACTTTGACATGAAAGATCTGGGTGAAGTGAATATGATATTGGGAATTAAAGTTATAAGGAGTGAAGATGGTATAATGTTGTTACAACAACATTATGTGGAAAGACTTTTAAAGAAGTTTGAATGTTGAGAGGTAACTCCTGTAGCCACTCCTTATGATGCTAATTCTAAATTAAAAAAGAATAATGAAGACCCAGTTGCTCAGTCTAAGTATGCACAGATCATTGGGAGTCTAATGCATTTAATGAATTTTACTAGGCCTGATATAACCTATGTTGTGTGTAGATTGAGTAGATATACTCATAATCCTAATAATGGACATTGATGTGCATTAACTCGATTGATGAAATATTTGAAAGGATCTGTGAATTATGGTATCTTGTATAGTGGATTTCTTTCTACTTTAGAAGGGTATTGTGATGTAAATTGGATCTCTGATTCAGACGAGACAAAATCCACTAGTGGTTATGTGTTCACGCTTGGTGGCGATGCAGTATCATGAAAATCAGCTAAGTAGACGATCATTGCTAGATCAACTATGGAGTCAGAGTTTGTGGCTCTGGAGTTAGCTGGTACTGAGGCTGAATGACTAAGAAATTTCTTAGCGAATATCCCTTTTAAAAAGGATGATCTGTTGCCTCATAGCCCTTTAAATAAGGATGATCTGTTGCCTGATATCCCTTTGAAAAACGATGATCTGTTTTCCAATATCCCTTTGAAAAAGGATGGTCTATTGTCTAATATCCCTCTAAAAAGGAATGATTTGATGCCTCCTATGTATATACACTGTGATTGTCAACCCACAATTGCTATTGTGAAGAACAAATCTTACAGTTGTAAGAGTAGACATATGAAATTGAGGCATGATGTTATTAAGCAGTTGCTGATAGATGGAATACTTTCCATTGATTTTGTAAAGTCAGAATTGAATTCGGCCGATTCATTGACTAAATCTGTGGGAAGAAAATTAATTCTTCAAACCTCAAAAGAGATGGGGTTAAGGCCAATATGATTGTCAATAGAGATGGTAACCCAACCTATGTGATTGGAGATCCCATGAAGTAGGTTCATATGGGTAATAACAAGTCGATATTGACTCTGCGCACTTATTGAGAGTGCTTAAACTGCTACTAAAATGGAGGGATGAGTAATTAACTCTTAATAAATTCATAATCCTTACGGGTGGTGTATTTTAGCTAGTGTACACTTGATGAATTCACCTATATGAGAAGTGGAATTGCCGTTCCTATGATACTTTTGGTCTTAGTCTTTAGAGCTCTCATGAATATCAGGCGCGCACATGGCCTATTGGCGCAAAATTGCATTGAACAATAAAATTATGGTCGAAATGTGATTGATAAAATCTCTGGCTTACAACAAGAATTATTCGGTTCATAGAAATATTATATTTCACCGGTATTCTGTAAGTTAAATTTTATTAGTCTAAGTTTGGTTCATAGTCTAGAAGATACCAAACCTACTGCATTTTGTCCATGCAAATCCAACAAGTTAATATGTCTTTTTCTATAAATTATTTTGAAATAATGTGGGGATTGTAGGAAAAATTATAGTTATTTCAAAATAATTATTATTTGAAAAAAAAATCGTTGTCATGGAAAATAAGAGGTGTTACATAATGTTTTTAAATTTGCCATTTGGCTATGTAGGTGTAGGGAAAAGAGTCAAAGTTGTATTACTCCATTGAATCAAAACACATGGT
>NW_025840820.1:0-9241 GCF_002878395.1 Capsicum annuum
AAAAAAGAGAAAAATTGAAGAAGAGAAAATCAAAAAGAAAGAAAAGTGAAAAAAAGAAACAAAAAAAAGAAAAAAAAAACACCCAACTAGAACAAAAAATAAAAGAGAAAGGGAGAAATAAAAGGAAGTTGGTTGAGAAGTGGATCCAAAAGTTAAGTGTAGTGTCAAAAAAAGGTGTGTAACTAGTTCCCAAATGTACTACACCATCCCATAAGCCTACATTACAAGTCGAATAAAGTCCTATAGTGATCCTAATACGACCTTAGGAATCAACTTGGACCTGAACACTATCCAACATATGACCACAAGGACCAACTGGTATCCCATCATACTACAAGTACCCTAGAACCATATGCTAGGTATAATAGACACACCTACGCTAGTCATAGGAGATCATACGATTTAGTACAATATCCCTCATACCCTAGCATACGACTAGTAAAATGTTCAATCGTACCTTTGACAGAAACCAACCAAACTACACTGATTATTATACGAGTGGAGGGACCCTAAATCATACCATATCATACGACAAGTACCCAAAAGACGTATGATGTCTAGAAGCTCAAACCCAAGAAACCTTCAAAGGTTTAAAACCTAGGGTATTTCAATTCTCTCCACTTGGATCATTCGTCATCAAATAATTGATAAGGTAGTACAAGCACGATTTACGCCCTAACACCTCCATCCCAAACTCTAACTAAGTTAGAAAACAAAGGTGCAACAAAAGAAATCTTTCCTTTAACTAAGTTTGAAAACAAAGATGTTACGAAGAATACACACCTTATGCACGAGTTTTTAGATGGAGAACAAATGCGGATACTAAGACTTTATGTCCTTATGCGCATTTCAACTAGCTTCTTCCTCCACAATGCATACATCTAATATCCCTAAATATGGGCACACTCTCTACTGAGCTTTCCATAAAAGGACAACACTTTTCCATATAACCTCCCATCGTCACCCACAAACTCATAACTAGAGGGCTTGTGTATAACCGCATATTCATCCCATGCTAAAGACTAACTAGAAGTTTAAAGGTGCTAGTGGAAGCCATGGGACCATATACTTTGCACCACTCCGGTAATAACACCCCGTCTACCACTATAGTCAAGAAACCTTAGGTCTTAATCAAGGAGACATAGCCACATAACACCATGGTTGAGTATATAACAACCCTCCAACTTAATCACTATTACAAAGGTTTCTTACTGCACCTTCCCTTTTAAACTTAATCGATAAGACCAAGTTCATCTTTTACTCTTATCTACTATTATAACCTTACCTCTAGTAGTTATCCCCAAAATTTTACCACCAAGGCAATACTTCCTCGTAAAAAACATCACTATGCTTCCACAAATGTTATCACCCTAACATAGGAAAGGTCATGCTGGAACAAAAGTGCGAGAATTACTCATGCTACTCAAGGAAAGATCCCACCTAAATGAGACACAGTACAATAAGCCCGAGGTACTTTATAGCAACCGCATGGGTTATAGATGAAGGATCATCCTAACATACATATACCATAGTAAGAGTCCTTAGGATTGGGAACTGAAAGAAACATGACCGCATATATCATGGGTAATGTAACATAAGGTGAAGATTCATATCTAGGGAATAAGCCGAGGATTTCCATATTGAAACTACTATTCTTTGGAACTAGGCATAACATAAGACATGAGCGTAAGGGTCAGAGGTGTAATTACATAGAGCTTGAATACTTAAAGGCTCCAATTTCTAAGAAATATTATGGCCTTCAGTTATGGGGTTGGAGAATGGACGTATGCGATATGCAAAATGCAAACCTTAGGCATAAGTACTATTAGAATATGCGCAAAACTAACGGAATGCCCTTTTAACTGAGATAAGAGGGAATCACTTGAATGGGAGCAAATTTACCTAAACCTTTCCTTGTAGCTCACCACAAGGTGAAAATTGAAGAATAGTCCTCGACTTCCATATTAGTACAACCATAAGCATAACATTCCGCTCTAAGGGTTATCACTAAGGACGTACACTAAAGAAGTTTGGTTCTTTTATACTTAAAATCTCATCCATCCTAATGCTTTCTAGGGTTCAACATAGTCTTACAAACTCCATGCCCTAACCTATTCAATGAATTAGCCCCCAATCCCTTAGTTCAACCTGAACCTCTATCCTACATGTCACAACATTCCCCACTCCTACCTCCCCTTAGTAAAATAAATCTTGTCTCTTCCGCACACCCCACCAAGCCTACCAATCTGCCCCTACAACTCTTGCTTTGCTATCCCTGAACTAACATGCTCCTTTCACTAAAATTGTCTGTGGTTCAAACTCATTGTTTATTAACCATTATGCCCTACTACCAGAGTACCCAATATAGAAAATGCAAATATATATGGCCTATCCCACAAGGAGGATATCCTAAATTCCTTATTCACCCACTAATAATCCTATACATTCACAAGGGTAACCACCTCCTTTAAGCATGAAAGAATAGAAGCACCCCAAAGGGAAATAGTAAGGCAAACAAACCCTTATCAAAAGGATACAACATCCAAAGAAGGACCTTCCAAGTTAGAATCTTTAACCCAGACAAGATAATAGAAACATCCCTTTTGAGATTAATCTCCTAGCTCTAAGATATGATATGAACTTACCCTTAGAATCTAGGGAACCACCCTCCTATTTAATAACTGGCTCATCAGGGTATTTAAAGATGACCTTACAGCTCTGACGATCTAGACACGCATAGCATGAGTAAAATCAACCCATCCCCAATATTATGTCAAAAGAAATAATATCTATTTAAACAAACCCACCAACATCTCCAGACCACTTGTAAATACCAAAAAAAACCCTTTGACCCTGCTAGCCACCACAGAATCACCCATCATGATAGAAATAGAAAAAAGGTCTGAAACACACTCTGAACCAAAACCAAAATGCACAGCCACAAATGGGGCCACACAAAAGAGTGGAACTCAGATCAGTAAATAATACACATTAAGGGGAAAATATTTCAACATACCAGTAACAACATCTAGAGATGCCACAGACTCTGAAAGGATAAGGAGAGCATTAAGATAGTCCCGACTAGTGCCTGAGCCAGAAGCAGCACCCCTCGGTGCAGAAGCTAGAAAAGTCACAACTGGTATCCTATTTTCTCCAATGGAAATCCTTATGGGATTGACATGACCCGACCCCCAGGCTTTGTTATAACGGGCATGCTATGTCAAACCAGAATCGAGGACCTCCCTAGTTACCCAACCCAACCACCTATATCTATTCTTAGATAGGATAAATGTAAAGCATATAAAAAGAGAGTGTAAATGCTCACATAAAGACTCCCGGATAGGGTCACAACCATGACCAACCCAACTAAGTCCACTCAATTCAAATCAACCGACCAACCATAGACCATAAACTAATCCATAACCAAAGTGAATACCAAAATATAATATAATTATTCCCAAAATGTAATATGATGGAACTGTGAGAAATCCTGTGATGTGGTGTCAATGCTCTGACCTATTCCAATGCCAAGGCCAACATCAATACCGATTCAACCCATTCAAACCCCCTGAAGTACCATAAAGAACTTATCCAAAAGAGTAAATAAATTCGATCGGGAAATACCCTCCGATCAGGAAATACCCCTAACCATGGAAAAAATAAAATCCAAAGTAAAGTCCAAATATCTAACAATATCCATAATATGAAATAATGCATTCCATGAGGATGGAAGCTCACCATTTCAGTCCTAATGTTTTCCCCGAATAAATCACTATGTAATAGGAGTCAAATGGCCAGTTCCTACATAGCGTTGGTATACAACTACCAGTGGATGGGTTAGCAAGTGACCACTAGCATGAATATGAGGATAAGGATAAAATAATGCCAACTATAAAACCAAGTGTAACCATCCAATTAACACAACCATATATAAATATAAGTGTCGGGAAAGGGGATCCGGGTTTAATATGCATTATAAAACTCTACCTAGGCTCTGTAGCTTGGCCATCCTAAACCACCCATGGGCTATATGGGTTCAACTCCCCCCACTGAAAGGCCCCAGTGAGTGTACATGCACGACCAAGGAAGTATCCAATGGGAATACTAGTACATCCCCAAATTGTGTGACATCATGAACACAGTCCTCTAAGACCAATCGTTATATTGGTAAGTACGAGTTTCCAGCTTTTGTCCACCCAGGACCACCATCTTCTACGACTTTGCTACACATCCTACAATTAATGCCTAATTAAAACCATTTATAAATAACCAAAAAATCCAATTACCATTTTATTAAGCAAGGCCAATATTAGTAGTATCATCGTACCACCCCTTATTGGTAAGTAATATCCATAGCCAAACCATTTAGGTAAAAGGGACTTTCAAGTGCCTTTCATATACCATACTAAACCACTTGGGAGTCTTCTATGTTCCCCACAAGCATAACCATTTAGCCTTTATTCCTTTTCAAACCATTTAAACCATGTATGATTCCTTTACCATGTTTAAAATATGTAATAGTTCCATAAAAGAAGTCATTGCAATGAACATATCTTTATAAGAATTTTATCAAACACATTGGGGGCCTAATATCACCAAAACTGATTCCAAAGACCATTAAACCATTACCATATAATCCAATTGTCCAAATCCATTGTTAATGTATATAAAAGCAAAATTAAAACGATAAGAAATCATAAACAAGCACTTAATATCAACACCCCCATGATAGTTAAACGACATAATCAAGATATAGTAAAGCCATGAAATCAATCATATAAATCATGTCTTAGTTGAAATTACAATGAGAGAAGAGAAGCATGCCTTATACCGAGAATTGATGGACAGAAATCACAAAGACGAGCCTCAAAGCAATTCTCAAGATAAAACCCTAGCCTTCTTGCCCCAAAAGCTCTTGAGAGAATTATGAAGTGTTTTGGAATAGTTTTTAAGTGTTAGTGAACATAATAATAGATTAAATAACCTCCTGTGTATTAGAAACCGTGGTTTCTAATTTGGGTAAGTAGGGAAATGTCCACAATACCCCTACTTAAATCCCTTAAAACCCATCATAGAGATACGACTAACCTATATGAGTCGTACCCTCCTAAGATGAACAACACCCACCACTCGTATCCAATCCTTAACTCTTGGATCAAATAATATCCAGTATATGACTAATCCCACCAAGTAATAACCACAACATACAATCCGTATCCATAACCCGTAATCTAGGAAGAATGAAATACCAGGAGGATCAAACACTGCCCACCGTACGAGTCTCTGGTATGTCTAATACCAAGACCTAGGACTCATAACCCTAAGTCATACCCATTCTAGTGACCAAAATCATCCTAACAACTAACACTAGTCAACATACAATAGGACCATACCACTCATACCCCAACATACAAATCGTACCCATGAGTCATATTGGGCCCGGAGAATGGATATTCTAGGAAACTTCTAAGGTATAAAACCCAGGATGTTTTAGTCTCCCCTACTAGGAACAATCATCCCCGAATGACAGATAAGGTAGGGGTAAACACACACAGAGTCATTTACATTATCAAACATCCTTTTAACATTGTTCGAAAACAAAGAGGCAAAGATGTTAATCTTTTCTTCAGCAAACATAGAAAATAAAGATGCATTAAAGACAAATACCATCCGCATGAATCACAAGACCAGAAAAAAAAAGGATACTTGGAATTCATGTCCTTTTCTGCTTGCTAAGTAGCTTCTTCCACCTTATGGCTCCATCATAGAACCTTCATCGACACAATATCCTTGGTTCCCAACCAATAAATTTCCTATCTAGTATCTCAACTGGGACCTCTTCATAAGACAGAGAATCCAAAATACCCAATCTTTCCAAATGAACCACTGAAGAAGGATCACCAATGCACTTCCTCAACATAGAAACATGAAAGATCAGATGAACCAAACTTAAGCTAAATGACAACTCCAACTCATAAGCAATATTTCTTGCCTTTCTCACAACCTCATAAAGACCAATATACCGAGAATTGAGTTTCCCCTTTTTTTCCAAACTGCACCATTCCCTTCATGGGAGACACCTTGTGAAATACCCTATCCCCTACCTCAAACTCCAAGTTTCTATGCCTAACATCCGTATAGGACTTTTGATGACTTTGGACAGCTTTAAGACTATCCGAAATCACCCTGACCTTCTCCATTGATTGATAAACCAAATCTGGGCCAAACATGTCTACCTCCACAAGCTCAAACCAACCAATATGAGATCTATACCTCCTATCATACAACACCTCAAAAGGAGCGATACCAATACATGAATGATATCTATTATTGTAAGCAAACTCCACCAAATGTAGATGCTCAAACCAATAGCCACCATAGTCTATCACACATGTCTGAATAGCTCTCTATGCTTTCCCATCTCACAGTGGATGAAAAATAGTACTAAGACTAACCTTAGCCCCCAACTCATTCTAGAAAGACCGCCAGAAGTGAGATGTAAAATGCATACCACGATAAAAAATAATCAAAACAGGCATACCATATAGCTTGACAATCTCCTAAAGATATATCTTCACATAATTCTCTACCAAAGAGGTAGTCCACAATAGAAAAAAGTGAGCAGACTTAGTCATCCTATCTATGATGACCTATATTGAGTCATACTGATTCTAAGATAGAGAAAGATTGGTGATGAAGTCCATATTGATCACTTCTCACTTTTATTTGGGAAAATTAATTTCTTGATACAACCCTTCTGGCCTTATATGCTCAACCTTAACCTATTGACACACCTTACACTTGGCTACCAAATCCACCTTATCTCTCTTTATGCCATTCCACCAATATATTTCCTTAAGATAATGATACATCTTAGTCGAGTCGGGATGAACAACATAGAATGACTTATGCGCCTCATCCAAAACCCTTTACTGCAACTTGTCGACATCAAAAACACACAATTTTCCTTGGTACCATAAAGTACCATCACCACTGATCTCAAACACCAATATCTTTTTCCCACTAATGTCACTCATGATTTTTATCAAGAAAGGATCCAACACTTGCTTCTCCTTAATCTCCACACCAAGAGATGATCGACCCATTTCTTGTACTATCACACTACCATTCTTGGAGACCCAAAGTCAAACTCTAAGATTAACCAAGCGGTGAATGTCCTTCACTAATTCTGACTTTTCTTCCTCCATATGAGCCAAACGTCCTATAAATGACCTACTAAGAGAATCAGCAACCATTTTACCCTTACCTGGGTGGTAGTGAAGACTCATATCATAATCCTTGAAAAGTTAAAGCCATCTCCTTTGTCTGAGATTAAGCTCTTTTTGAGTGAACACATACTAATGACACTTATGATCAAAAAAGATATCCTCATGAACACCATAGAAATAACATCGCCATATTTTCAAATCAAATATAACCATCAAAAACTTAAAATCATGAGAAGGATACTTCCTCTCATGTACCTTCAACTGCATGGAAGCATGGGTAATCATCTTTCCATTCTACATCAATGCACAACCAAGACCTAGCCGAGATCCATCACAGTAAAGCACAAACCCATCATTTCCCTCCGACAAAGTCAGAATAGGAATTAAAGTCAACTTATCCTTCAATATCTCAAAACTCACAAGCATCTGACTAAGAAAACTTAAGCTTATTTTCAGTGAACTTGGTCATAGGAGCACCTATCATAGATAAGCTTTCAAAAAATCACCTATAATACCTAGCTAAACCTAAGAATCTCTGGATATCAAATGTAGTCATGAGCCTAGGACACCTCTTCACCTTTTGCGAATCCACCATAATCCCTTCGCTAGAAATAATATGATCTAAGAAAGGCACATTGTTCAACTAAAACTCACAATTAGAGAACGTGGCATATAAATATTGTTCCTTTAAGATCTGTAACATCACACAGTGGTGATTAGCATGATCGACCCCGCTCTTCAAATAAAGCAAAATGTCATCAATAAACACAATGATGAAGAGATCCAAATAATGCCAGAACACCCTATTCATCAAATACATAAATTCTATCAGATCATTGTTCAACCCAATTGAGATCACCAAAAACTCAAAATTCCCAAACTAAGTACAAAAACACATCTTAGGGATATCCACCTTTCTAATCTTAAGTTGATCGTATCTAGAACAAAGATCTATCTTATAGAATAACTTGGTACCATGTAAATGGTCAAACAACTCATCTTGACTATCACCTTGTTCAATTACCTCTATTAAATGCATATCCGAAGGGAACTATCCTTCTTTCTTACAAACAACACTAGTACACCCCAAGGAGATACACTAGGATGAATAAACTCTTTAACTAGAAGATCCTTAAGTTTCTCCTTGAGTTCCCTTAGCTCAGTCGGAGCCATTTTATAGGGAGGAATAGATATTCAATGAGTGTCTAAAACCACATCGATACCAAACTCTATTTCCCTATCTAGAGGAACACAAGGAAAATCATCTAAAAAGATCTCTAAAAACTCATTAACTATAGGGACCGAAGACAAAGAAGGACTTTCCAAGTTAGAATCCTTAACCCGGACTAAGTGATAAAGACAACCCTTGGAGATTAACCTCCGAGCTCTAACATAAGAAATAAATCTCCCCCTAGGTGCAAAAGAAACATCCTCCTATTCTATAATTGGTTTACTAGGGAACCTAAAGATAACTCTATGGATCGGACAATCCAAGGACGCATAACGAAAGTGTAACCAGTCCATTCCTAGAATGACATCAAAATCTACCATATCAAACTAAAATAGATCCACCAAAGTCTACTTACTACCAACAGATACCCCCCCTATAGACTCTTTTAGAAATAACCAAGTAACCTACTAGGGTAGAAATAGAAAAAGAATCTGAAATAAATTTTGGATTAAACCCAAAAGATACAGCCACATAAGGAGTCACATAGGAGAGAAAGTACACCCTAGATTAAGCAAATACTATACATTACAAGAGAAAAGTTGTAATGTACCAGTAACAACATTAGGTGATGCCTTAGATTACTGTTAGGATGCCAAACCATACAACCTATTTTGACTAACACTAGTACCAGGAGTAGGAACACAAGAAGATGCCACACCACCAGGTGTAGGAGTAGAAGACGAAGCGTCAAGAATCTTATTTTCCTTTGTAGCAACCTTATTAACTGAAAAAACCTTGAGCCAATGGCATACCTAGCCAAACTTGATGCATTTGTTCCTCC
>NW_025840820.1:12241-53017 GCF_002878395.1 Capsicum annuum
AAGGTCTATGTTGGAGAAATAACTTTCACCTTAGAGCTAGTTGAATACGTCATCAATCCAAGGAAGAGGATATTTTTTTTGAATGAGAATTTATTCAGCTGACGATAGTCAATGCACATTTACAAAGAACAATCTTTCTTTTGTATGAATAGGATGAGAGAGCCCCATGGAGTGACACTTGGCCTTATGAAAACTTTCTCTAACAGGTATTTAGGTTTCTCTTTTAACTCTTTAAGATCGAGTGGAGCCATTTGATATGGAAGAATAGAGATGGGCTGAGTATCTGGAAGAAGGTTAATACAAAATTTTATTCCCTATCGGGGGGTATCCCTAGAAAATCTTTGGGGAAAACATCAAGAAACACATTGAAAATAGAACTACGTAGCTAGAGTATGGTAAGTATTCCTCCTGCCAGACCAGGGTTGACGCCATCATATACATATTTCATAAGTCTTCCTACCAAATTAGGGTTGACCTAGCATTGTTAGTATCTTATGGCAAGGTGCTAACGCCCTTCCAACTGAGGTCACAGGTTGGACCCAAAATTAGTCTATATCAGCGTATATTGGTTAGATGAACACTCACATAGTTACAGTTTAGTCTTAGTATTTAGTAAAAAAATTTAGTCAGTTCTACAAAACCATGGGTATCAGTTATCTGTTACTCAACCATCAGAATTCAGTACTCATTTTAGTATAATCTCAGATACATGATGTATACCTATATGTATAGTATTGTATGTTTAGTATGTTTAGTAGTTACAGTCTTATATGTACTCACATCCAGTTACTTTATGATGTTCATTCACTCAGTCAGCATCTCATGTATATGAACCCATGTATATTAGCCTTACTTCACTTAGCATACTAGTACATTCCACGTACTAATATATACTTTTTATTTTGCTCTATGATGTCTCATATCATAGGTTCAGATGCTCAAGTTCCTGATCGTACTATGTAGCTCAGTCATTTAGCATAAGTTATAGTGGTGAGTCCTCATATTTTGAGGACAGAGTTTATCTATTTCAGTATTTCAATAGTTCAGTACTTATTTCAATCAGAGGTAGTTGGGGGTTTGTCCTATCAACTCCATATTCAACATTTAGAGGTTTTCAAACTAGCATAGTCAGTCATTTAGTTTTCAAATATTATTATCAGTTATACTCAATAATTATTTCAATATTTTGAGAACCTTATGGCATTTTTAGATTTCTTCTTCATGAATATTCAAGTATTATATCCAGTAAACATAACAGGTACCAGTCAGGGGTTATCTTGTGGTCTTTCAGGGTTATAAGCACCGTGTGACTCCTAGGGTGCAGTCTCGGGGTATTACTAAATTGGTATCAGAGCCTAAGGTTATAAAGATACCTAGGGAGTCTAAAAGTCATGTCAAGTAGAGTCTTGTGCATGGGTGTATAGCGCACAGAAGGCTGTGAGGGATTTTTAGGAAAACATTCCCTTATTTTAGTGTTCATATCATGTGAGTGAGCATGAGATCAAGTTAAACTCTTTGTCCAATACAAATTTTCCTTCTTTTAGAGAATATGTCTCCCAGATAGACTAACGGAAGAACGACTGGGAACCAGCCAGCTAGGAAGATCCTATGAATGAGTATGTTTCTCACGCAGAATTAAGAGTAGCTTTCACCATTCTAGCCCATTCAATGGCAGTTAAAAATATTTGACTAGCTACTTTTCAGGCAACCTCAGTGGCCTATACTACTGCAGCTAGAATTTGATAGTTCACACAAATGAACCCTTCTTCGTTTTAAGGGTCTGAGTCTGAAGAGGAACCACAGGAATTCCTTGACATGTTGGAAAAGGTAATAGATATTACAGAGGTAAATGCTAGTGAGAGTGCTGAGTTAGATACCTATCAATTGTAGGACATGGCTCATACACGGTTTAAGCAGTGAAAGGTAAATTGTGGCGTAGATGTAAAGCCCATAGAATTGGAAGAGTTTGCTATTGCCTTTCTAGATATGTTTTGTATATTGGAATTGAGAGAGGATAAGGTGATAGATTTTATCAACCTAAAGTAGGGCAGCATGACAGTGAAGGAGTATACCCTCAATTTTACTCAGTTGGCCAGGTATGTTTCTTATGTGGTAGTTAATAGAAGGTCTAAGATAAGCAAGTTCATGTCTAGTGTGTTTGGTAGTATGGTCAAGAAGTGTAGGACTGCAATGCTGATTAAGGAGATAGACTTGGCTAGGTTAATGGTTTATGCTCAGTAGATTGAGAAAAAAAAGACTTAGGAGAAAGAGAGGGAAAATAAGAGGGTTAGAACAAATAGCTTTAGTTTTTCTCAGCCCAAGTCAGAAGGTTGTAATCATCCTTAGTTCCACCTAAAATCTTCAGTCTCAGCTCTATCTTTAGCTAATACTTCGGTGCCTAAATTCAAAAATGGTAATAAGGATAGGGAGCTAGGGTTGAAATCTCAGGGTAGTATGAGTAGTGCCTAAACAAATTTTCTTTGTCAGAGGTATGGTAGAAATCATCTGGGTGTCTTTAGGACTGGAAGTGACTCGTATTTTAGGTATGGTAAACCAGGTCATAGAATCAGAGAGTGTCCTAGGTGTGTTTACAGAGTTAGCATAATTGTCCCCTAGCTCAGTTCGATCGCGCGTCTCAGTAGGGTGCCACATGCAGTGCCACTAGTGGGTAGCGCCTAAACAAGCTCTATGCACTCCAGTCCTGATAGGGTCAGGAAAGTTCTCCTGGTATAGTCACTAGTATGTGACAAGTTTACCATTTACATATTTATACTTTGACAGATCCAAGAACTTCTCTATCTTCTATAACTCCTTATATAGCTATCAACTTTAGAGTTAGTCCCAAAATCCTAAAAAATCCTTTCTCAGTCTACACCCTAGTGGGTAAGTCTACCATAGGCCGACGGGGATACAAGAACTGTCCGGTTCTGGTAAATTAGAAAGTTACTTCAGTAGACTTAGTAAAGTTAGAGATGATGGATTTTGATGTCATTCTTAGCATAGATTGGATCCATTCATGTTATGCCTTAAATGATTATAGAAGTAGAGTTGTTTATTTTCAGTTCCCAAATAAACTTGTCCTAGAATGAAGGGGTAGTACTACAGTGCTTAAGGGTCAACTTGTTTCATACCTTAGAGCGAGAAAAATGATATCTAAGGGGTGTGTCTATCATTTAGTGCAAGTCAAAGACTCTAGTTCCGAGATTCCTATCCATGAGTCAATTCTAGTCACAAGTGAATTCTTAGATGTGTTCCCGAGGATCTCCTTAGAGTTTCGCCCTGAAAGGGAAATTAACTTCAGAATAGATCTTCTTCCTGATACTCATCCGATCTCTATTCTACCATACATAATGGCTCTAGCTAAACTAAGAGTTAAAAGAACAGTTGAAGGACCTCTTAGACAAAGGATTTATCAAGCCTAGCATATCTTCTTGGGGTGCACCAGTTCTATTCATGCAAAAGAAAGATGACTCTCTTAGAATATGTATAAACTACCATCAGATGAACAAACTCACAGTCAAGAATAAGTACCTACTTCCTAGAATCAATAACTTGTTTGATAAACTTCAGGGTACTAGTTACTTTTATAAGATAGACCTTATATCCAGTATCATTAGCTTAGAGTCAAAGAATGTGACATTCTGAAATAACTTTCAGAACTCGGTACGGTCACTTCAAGTTTTTAGTCATGTCATTTGGTCTTACCAATGCCCTAGCAGCTTTTATGGACTTCATGAACCGTACCTTCAAGCAGTACTTGGACATGTTCATCATAGTTTTCATAGATGATATCCTTGTCTACTCCTATAGTGAACATGATCATACAAACTATCTCAGAATATTATTACAGACTCTTAGAGCCCATCAATTATTCGCCAAGTTTAGTAAGTGTGAATTTTGGCTAAGATCAATAGCTTTCCTTGGTCATATCATTTTAGGTGATGGCATTAGATTTTATTCTAAAAAAACCAAAGTAGTGAGAAACTGGACTAGACCTATCTCTTCGTTAGATATCAGAAGTTTCTTGGGTTTGGCTACCTGTTACTGATGATTTTTTGAAGGATATTTGTCTATTGCATCCCCCATGTCCAGATTGACTTAGAAGAAATTCAATTTTCAATAGTTAGATTCTTATAAGAAGAGTTCTCCGGGGTTTAAGACTTGACTCAATACAGCACTAGTTTTGACTTTTCTCGATGGTTAAGATGGATTTGGTGTATATTGTGGTTTCCAGAGTTGGCTTGGGATGTGTTTTGATGCAGAAGGGTAAGGTTGTGTCCTATGACTCTAGATAGCTTAAGTCCTATGAAAATAACTATCCCACCCATGATCTTGAATTAGCAGCGGTTGTGTTTGCCTTAAAAATTTGGAGGCATTATTTGTATGGGGTGTATGTTGATGTATTCACAGACCATAAAATCCTACAGTATATATTTTCGCAGAAAGACCTGAACTTACATTAGATAAGGTGGTTAGAGTTGTTGAAAGATTATGACATGAGCTTTCTGTATCTCTGGCCAAGGCCAATGTAGTAAAATATGCCCTCAGTAGGTTGCCCATGGGTAGTGTTTCTCACGTTGAGGATGGTAAGAAGAAGTTAGTTCAGGAAGTTCACCAGCTTGTCAGACTAGGTGTCCATTTGGTTGATTCGGCTGAGGGTAGTGTATGGGTGCACAATAGTTCAGAGTCTTCTTTAGTTTCCAAGATAAAAGAAAAGTAGGATAGAGATCCCAATTTAGTTAAGATGAAAGAGTCAGATAGAGACCAAAAAGTAGAGGTTTTCTCCTAAGGGGGATATGGTGTGTTGCGTTGCCAGGGTAGACTATGTGTGTCCTGTGTGGATAGAGTGAGACAATAAATTCTTGATAAAGAGCATGTTGCATGTTACTCTATTCATACAGGGGCTACTAAGATGTACCCCAACTTGCGAGAAGTCTATTGGTGGAGTAGGATGAAGAGAGATATTATAGACTTTATAGCTAAGTTCTCCATGCGTCAGCAGGTTAAGATTGAACATTAGAAGCCTAGTGGGTCAATACAGGAGTTCAATATTACCACTTAGAAGTGGGAGAAAGTGAACATGGATTTCGTGATAGTTTGCCTCATATTCGTCGTCAGTATAACTTGATTTGGGTCATTGTGGATAGGATGACCAACTCAGCCTATTTCAAGCCAGTTCATACTTCTTATTCAGTTGAGGACTATGCTAGGATCTATATCAAAGTGTTGGTTAGGTTACATGGTGTCCTGTTGTCTATTATTTCATATAGAGGTACGCAGTTCACCTCTCACTTTGGAAAGTCTTCCAAATAGGTCTTGCTACCTAAGTTCACCTCAGTACAACCTTCCTCCCTTAGACAGAGGGTAAAGTAGAAAAGATCATTCAGAACCTTAAGGATATGTTGAGAGCATGTGCAGTCGACTTTAAAGGCAGTTGGGATGATAACTTACTTTTGATTGAGTTCGCGTATAATAACAGCCGCCATTCTAGTATTCAAATGTCTCTATTTGAGGCTCTTTATGGAAGAAGATGTAGATCTCCCATTAGTTAGTTTGAAGTAGGTGAGGTCGCGGTAGTGGGTCCTGAATTGGTGTTTGATACATTAGAGAAAGTGCAGTTAATCAGAGAGAGGTTTAAGGGAGCCTAGAGCCGATAGAAATGTTATGCAGTGTGAGAAGGAAAGACCTTGAATTTGAGATTGGTGATTACGTGTATTTGAAAAATCTCTCCCATGAAGGGGCTGAAGAGATTTGGTAAGAAAGAGAAGCTTAGTCCCTGATATGTTGGTCCTTATAGGATCCTTAGTCATTTTGATAAGGTAGCTTATGAGCTTGAGCTGCCAGCAGACTTATCATCAGTACACCCAGTGTTTCATGTCTCCTTGCTAATGAAGTGCATAGGTGACCCTACAGTTGTAGTCCTCTAGAGAGTGTAGATGTTCAGAATAGTCTCTCTTATGAGAAAGTCCCAGTCTAAATCCTTGATCGTTAGATTTGCAGACTAAGGAACAAAGAAGTTCCTTTGGCCAAATTTCTATAGAGGAATCAATCTATTGAGGGAGCTATTTGGGAAGCAGAGGCAGACATGCCAACAAAGTATCCTTACCTTTTCTCAGCAAACTTAGACTCAGCCTAAGGTAACTGTGTTCCTTAGATTTACACTATTCCATGCTCAGTTACAACTGCATAACATTCTCATATCATTCATGAATTGAAGAAATAGTTTAGTCAGGTATCATGTCTCTAGAATTCATTTATGCTTCAGTTATGCATATCAGTGTAGGTATAGTTTCTCTCAGTTTATTCAGTCTCATTCAAGGACGAATATTCCCAATGGGGAGATATTGTAAGACCCCAAAAATTCCTAGTCATTTTAGTCCCATATATCATGCCAAAAGAGGTCCCAGACTTTGATAATTTCAACTAAGTCTTGACACTTAGTCCAATTTTTGGCCTTGATATTTCAATGGCATCATTTACGATCTTTTTGGCCTTCGATTGTCGATTTTTAAATGGATTCATGATCAGCGACGTCAATAGGTCATATTGGGTGAGATTTAGAATTTTGGGACATCATTTGATTTATGTTTAGATGGCCAAAACAACATGCCAATGTGATCTCCATGCGTCGCATTGGCTATTAGATCGACAGCATCGACCCAGCGCATTGACGATTGCGTCGCCTGCCGTAGTGCTGGGAACATTTTTTCTCATTAAATTTCGACTTTCCATAGGCAATTAGGTCCTTTTTCCCCTCACCTAATTCAGCCAAAACACAAAATTAAACCTCCAAAAGGGCAATATTCACTCATTATCTCACAAACTCTCTCAAGAACAAAGCCTTAGTTTTATCAAGTTTAAGTCCAAGTCCCAATACTTCACCACAATTTCCACAAAAATAATAATCAAGGTATGTTAGGTGTTCATCCTTAGGTCTCATTCCACCCTTGGAGTTCAAGAATTCTTTTCTAAAACAACAAGTCTTCAGATTCATGGTTTGCATGCGCAAATTGGGTTGTATTCATGTTTGTGTTGTTGTATGGGTTACAATTAAAAATTTAATTAGAAATTTCATAAACATAAGATAGCATGTATGTTGATTGATGTAATTCTCATGTTAGAAACCTTGAAATTGAAAGTTTAAGTTGTTTTCATGATGCTTATGTGTTGTTCATTATCATGTGCATTAATCATGCTCCCCAAGTGTTTGATAAAATTTCCATATGAGTAAATTATTCATGGTAACCTATTATTGTGTTGCTAAAGTTATGATATGAGTTTATATATTATACTATAGAGTCCTGGGGGTACTTATGTAACACCTCGCATTTTGGGCTAGAACGAAAACTATCTTTTCTATGTGTAGATGTTCCAAAAGCCATAAATCCTATACAAATTTAGTATGTTAATCAATTATGTAGTGTAGGAACCTATTTAAGCGTGAATTGAGATAATAGAGATCCCCTAACTCAAGCTCAAGTTGAAAGCTTTCCTATCATTCGAGTTTTGGTAAGCATCGAAACTTGAGTCGACTTAAACCTACCATAACTCCTTGTATATGACAAACTGGGTGTCCTACTATATATCAAATGAAATCTCTTCGAATTATCTTTCCAATGATATTAACTTCTCCTAAATCTGAAATCGGAGAAAAAGTTTATGCCCATTTTAATCCAGCATGTCATCCTGAAAAATTGAGTGACGACATTTCTGATAACCTATCACGTCTGTGACATCTTATCAAAAAATGTCATCAGCCTTCGGCAGAATTCAGCCCCCAGTGATGACATTTCTGATAAGTTATCACAAGTGTGACGACTTATCATGAATGTCGTTAGTCTTAGGCAGAAATCCATCAATTCCAGCCCCACAGAGATGACATTTGTGACGAGTTATCACAAGTCTGACGGCCTATCACAAATGTCGCCAGCCTTAGATTTTCATGAATTAGGAAGCAGTTTATTAAGGGTATTTTGGTCTTTTTCCTTCACTTCCCATGACTTATAACCCTCAAGGTGCGTATTATCTTTCATTCTCATTAGTTAAACATCTCAAAATTCTCTACACACCTTCAACCACAAGGTTAGGATTTCAACATAAGAACCCAATTATCTAGAGATTCAACCATGAGAATTCGATAATTCTTGCATATTTGGATTCCCCGTTAAGAGGGCTACAAGGGACACCCAATAGTTTGTGAATAACCTTCCAAAATTTTTGAAGTCATCCAAAAGCTCCAAGTTTAAGGTTTGTGGGTTTTGAACAAGAACACCTTTTCGTTCTTGTGCCCAAAAGTTTTAGGTTTTCTTAAAGAATTTCGTATTTCTAAGATGAATTCATATTGTTTTTCAATATTTCAAGTTTATGAGATTATGAAATTGTTCAACTCTTGAATGCATGGTTATCTTGTTTAATTATGATATAAATTGAGAGTTCATGATATAAAATTCACATTCCTATATTAATTTTATATTTTTAAGTATTCCCAAGACTTGTTGTTATGAGTTGAGCCTTATTATTGAATTATGAGTTTTGACAATGAATTGTTGATGACTTTTAAAGAATTGGAAGAAGTATGTTCATATTTCTATTATTATGAGATCTTTATAGCTTTAATGATAAGTCTATCAAGATTTATAGAAAGAAGTAAGTTTTGACCCTAAGTTAAGAAAGAAATCTACATTCTTGATTTTGAGATAAAGGGGATTTGTTTTGGCTCCCATTGCACATTATTAAAATGTTTTAAGGTGGATTTTCCAATGTTCTAAGCTAAGTAAGGTAGTAGAACTTAGCATCGAGTTGGGCTAGATTCAGAGGTCTCATGCCCCAGAACTACGTGCCCCCATAGGTTTATGATATACCCCAAGTGCGTTAAGATAGTGATTACTAAAGTTAATGTTCTATCCGATGGCAAGGATAGAACAACTCTCTCCAATGTGGGTAAGACATTGGACTTCGTGTAGCTCATATGGTTTATTTCAGTTAGAAGAAACTCCCAAAGTAGTCCCCCACTCTATCTAAGATACAAGTATATGTACTTTGAAAGCCATGAGTCAAAGATTTCTAAGGCTCTCTAGTGTCAAAATCTTTATGTTTCCAAAGAAGTTCCTAGTTTTCATGAGATTAAAGTGTATGCTCTAAAATATGTTGTTTTAAGACTTATCTATTTTACAAGTTTGAGAACAAAGAAAGAATATAGATTTAGAATAAAGTGCAATGACTCACGTGATTTACTTTACCTGTTTTCTTATTCAGATTATGATGGTTTTAATTCAAGCTATATGATTAATCTATACTAGCATACATATTTGCTATAAGGATTTATGATATTGATTATTTAATTACATACACCTCCATATACTCAGTACATTCCCAAAGTCCTAATCCACATATATGTCTATGTGCTACATTGTCTCATAATGTAGGTACGAGACTTAGTATGCATATTCAGGTACGAGACTTAGCAAGTGATGAATCCTTTTAATTCAAGGGTTTGAGCCAGATGTACAGTTTGAATAGTTCTTTATTTTTCTATTTCAGTTGTATTAAGTTGGGATAGTTGGGAGTCATGACCTGGCTATCTAAAGTAAGTACTAGTAAAGGCTTCATAGAAAGTCAGTAGAAGTTGATCTATTCAGCTTCAGTTTTGAATTGTAAAGCAAAGTTGTAATTTGTAAATTCAGTTTTGTAGTGATTAGATTCAGAAAAGAGTTATTTTCATCCAATTTGTACAGATTTATACTTTTTGTTCAGTTGCTAATGAGTTATACTAGTAGAAGGGTTAGCTTGGGGTCACTTAGGACCTTAAGCACCGTGTGACGTCTCGGTACCCATTTTTGGGGTATTATAAACTTGGTATCAGAGCATAGAGTTTAAGAGTCCTAGGGTATCTGAGAAGCCATTTCTAGTAGAGTCTTGCGGAATGGAACGGAGATGTCTGTACTTTTCTTTGAGAGGCTACAAGGCATTTAGGAAATGTCTCTATTCTTTCAAGTCTCAGATCGTGCTATATAAATGTTCTTTAAGAAACTTACATAGATTCTCATCTTCCTCTATCCGAGCCATTTCTACCTTATTTTCAAGGTATCAGAAATAGTCAATCTTAAGTCTTTACAAATAGTGCTTTCTCAGACAGTCTCCACAGATAGTTATCGGATTATAAGCGAGCTAGAAAGTATCCCTTCAGTGCTTTTGAGTTCCGATGATTGAAGTGCTTTATTCATGATTCATAAAAGACGTGCACTAAGTCCATGTGAGATGTACTTCTAGATTCCTCTTCAGAATGTATAATGTAAAGCTATACTTCCTTTTCGGTGTATTATACTTGAGATAGCATGATTTGTAAGTTCCTGTTCCTCCCTAGATAACGGTATTAGATTGCCTAGCAAGAATCTTCAGAGTTACACTAAGCGACTTGAGAGTAGCATTCTAGTCTGTTATGTCTCTCAAGATCAGAGTGATTTCCTCATTCTTATGAGTCATACAAGTAAGACATAATAAGATGTGTATTCTTAGATCATTAAATATTGTGTGTCAAGTTTCTATCTCTTGTAACCTTGTTATCATTGTTCTATTGAAAAATCAATGTCTAGTGAAGCCGTGTGAGGCCTATTTCGATTCACTAGTAATTTGTTGTGCATCTTATTGTTTTGTATTGGTTGAAACTTAGGGTTTAGAGGTGCAGTGACAATAAAAGTGGTAAGGGAAATTCACTAACTATATGTATAGCCGAATATTATACATAGGATTGAGTTACTAATGAAGTGATATAATAAGGTTGAATAGTGTATGCAAGAGCATAAGTTTACTTGATTCGTAATCAAGTTTGATGTTATCTGTATGATGCAGAAATACGCCAAAGGTGCTATGGGGTTGCATTATTTTTTTTGAGGATTATTACATGTTGTGGGGTCGGTAGTACCGTTGAAATATTATGTGCAGAAAGACTGGTTAGATAATGACTAATGTTCTTGATAGCTAAGTTAAGGAGTTTGATTGAAAATGTTGAGCCTTTTTAAGTATGAATGTGATTCTCATGGTTTAGAAACATAAGTTTACAAATGTGATATTGGTAGACTATGACAGAAGTTGTATGGTCCATCAAAGGTTGGGAGATACCCATGTTAAGCATTAGAATCTAAGTTTGAAATTTCTAAGATTTAGCTTATCGGAATAAGAGTTGAAGCTAGTATACACTCCAACTATGGGGATACTCATGCAAATTAAATGTCAGAAAGTGTTCAAGTGTTACATAATGACTATTGGGGCTATATAAAGATAAGGTGTAGCTCAAAAGTGAGTATTAAAAGTTGGTTTTATAATTTTAGGTGTACTCATTCGGGTTAAGTTCTTTTGTTCATATGCGTTGCTATATCCCAGACTCTAGTAAAGTGACTGTAGTTATACTAGATTTTATATAATGTTACGCAGCCTTAGAGTGATGGCTTACATCTAAGGGGGAGATGATATAACAAGTAACCAAGTTAAGCCTTCAGATTCTAGTAGATGTACCAGTAAGTCGTAGAATTGCTGTGAGAAAGATTTATACTTCACCCAATCTTATTTCTGTATTTTATATTGTCACAATACGTACTTATGCCTTACATTCAGTTCCATGATCTTAATTTATGTTCATGCATATGATGGAGAATTATGTACTCTCCTAATTCCCAAAAATAAGGAGTTCCAGTTCTTTCAGCAGTTGGAATCACATTCCATAAGTCATGAATTTCAAATTCAGGTCATGCACTTCAAATTCAGGTCATGCAGCTCATGACTCATATACTCAAGCTTTATAGTATGTTTAGTCTAAGTACTCAAGCAATACTTTTGATGATCAGTGAAATTTGGATTTATATCTTACATGTCCTCAGATCATACTTCTTTGATAATTTCCTGATGCTATATATTCTATTCCTCAAGCCTCAAATGAGTGTCAAGTTATTCATAGTATCCCCTCATATTTTGGGCCCTCATGTTCTAACCTTCTATTACCTTTTATTCGGTCCAGATGGTGATGATAATCAGTTGTCTGGATGGGAGAGAGTAAATATTTCTTGTTACTACAAGATCGTTATATGCTTATTTTAGCTAAGGCAGCAAAGTAAGAAGTAAGATTAAAGCCATGTCTTTAATACCCTTCATGGTTAGTCAAAGTTTTATATGAGATATTTAAGTAGTTGAAATCTTATGTATGTCTTCTTAGAAGTAGTGCATGGAAGTTGTTCTTGATAGAGGTTTGTAAGTTGTGACAAAGATATTTTAGGAGAGTGTGTTTAGAAGTGCATATGTGGTTATAGAAGTAAGGCTTGAACATCATGTTTGTATATTTAGATGAATGCACTGCACATTAGTAAAATGTCTAGTACTAGGTTGAATGTGGTTTTTGGAGTAGTGATGAGGATTTTCATGAGATGAGAAGTTGTGAAGTGCAGGGTATGTTGAATTACGATTAAGACAAGTAGTGCAGTGTTATGTGGTGTACCCTGTAATAGTGGGTTAGGCTTGAAGATGGTGAGAGAATTTAGTTCAATTTATACATGAGTAGAAGGAAATATCAACGACCTTGTTAGAATTAGAAGATAAATCAATAAGTATGGTTTTCAAGGTAAAGGATTAGTTGACCGAATATTTTAGAAGTGTGTCTAAGTTATAAGTAAGGTGTTCCATTTCCTAAAGCTTAGTAAATTCTACCCTAGTCTACGATTCAAAGGTCTATGATTCCAAGCTATGGAATTGTACCAATATTGTAATCACTTATTCAGATGTCTTGTTCAGATCTTGACCAAAATTTTTGGCTCCTTCAAATCGTTAGAACTCCCTAGAGGGGTGTTGAAGAAACCCTCCACTTGAGCATGAGTATCTAGCATGATTCAGTTTGAATAAATAGCAATTTAGTTTAATAATCAGGCACATAGATTTCTATGGATTTCAATTTTTGAACTAGCCTAGTTTTACTACCTGAAGTTTTATAAGTATGGTTATTCCGAAATTGTTTCGCAATTGCGAATTCAGCTCAGTATATGTATCAGGCATCTATTTCTGAATTTGGATATCTAGTCATGATTCAGTTCATAATTAAACACCAAACAATCTTTGTTTTCAAAGTATTCCATCTCAGATACTAATATACCCATTGTGTGATCTTAGCCTTTTTTTCTCATGATTTGTGCCTGCATAAACTATCACCTTGAAGTCTATAAGTACGATCGTACCATGAACACATCAAGCAAATTGTAAACTCTTAGCATGAGTCAGGTCTTCATAAATGAGTAAAAAGGGCAAGTTAGCTCAGACTCAAATGACGGTAACATCTTTCAGTCATTCAGCTCTTCTCTAATCAAAGATTCAGTTAGATAGATATTCTTATCATGAGTATATGCATTCATCAAAGTATGCCAAAGTTTAGAAAGATACAGATTTAGTTTAATAAGTTATTTCAACTGTGTATCCTCAGTTTTCTCTGTATTCTTAACCTAAAGAGCAACATTCGGGGATGAATGATCCCAAGGGGGAGATAATGTAACACCTCACATTTTGGGCTAGAACGAAAACCATCTTATCTACGTGTAGCTGTTCCAAAAGCCATAAATCCTATGCAAATTTTGTATGTTAATAAATTATGCAGTGTCAGAAACTATTTGAGCATGAATTGAGATCATAGAGATCCCCTAACTCAAGGTCAAATTGAAAGCTTTCCTATCATTCGAGTTTTAGTGAGCGTCGAAACTTGAGCCGAATTAAATAGACCATAACTCCTTGTATATGACGAACTGGGTGACCTACTATATATCAAATGAAATCTCTTTGAATTATCTTTCCAACAATATCAATTTTTCCTAAATCCAATATCGTAACAAAAAGTAATGCCCATTTTACTCCAGCATATTAGCCTGGAAAATTGAGTGACGACATTTTTGATAACCAATCACCTCTGTGATGGCTTATCATAAAATTTCGTTAGCCTTAGGCAGAATCCAGCTCCCAATGACAACATTTTTGATAAGTTATGACAAGTGTGGTGACTTATCACGAATGTTGTCAGCCTTAGGAAGAAATCGATCAATTCCAGCCCCCCAGTGATGATATTTGTGATGACTTACCACAAGTATGGTGGCCTATCACAAATGTAATTAGCCTTAGATTTTTAGCAAGTGGGAAGCGGTTTAGTAAGGGCATTTTGGTCTTTTTCCTTCACTTCCCACAACTTATAATCCTCAAGGAGCATATTATCTTCCATTATCTTTAGTTAAACATCTCAAAATTTTCTGCACACCTTCAACCACAAGGTTAGGGTTTCAACATAAAAACCCAATTATCTAGAGATTCAACCCTGAGAGTTCAATAATTCTTGCATATTTGAATTCCCCATTAAGAGGGCTACAAGGGACACCCAATAGTTCGTGAATAACCTTTCAGAATTTTTAAAGTCATCCAAAAGATCCAAGTTTAAGGTATGTGGTTTTTGAACAAGAAAACTCTTTCATTCTTGTGCCCAAAAGTTTTAGTTTTTCTTAAAGAATTTTGTATTTTCAAGACGAATTCATATTATTTTGCTATATTTCAAGTTTATGAGATTAAAATTATTCAAGTCTTGATTTGTATGATTATCTTATCTAATTATTATATAAATTGAGAGTTCATGATATAAATTGCACATTCCTATATTAATTTCATATTTTCAAGTATTCCTAAGACTTGTTGTTATGAGTTGAGCCTTATTGTTGAATTATGAGTTTTGAGAATAAGTTGTTGATGACTTTTAAAGAATTGCAAGAAGTATGTTCATATTTCCATTATTATGAGATCTTTAAAGCTTTAATGATAAGTCTATCAAGATTTCTAGAAAGAAGTTAGTATTGACCCTAAGTTTAGAAAGAAATCAACATTCTTGATTTTGAGATAAAAGAGATGCGTTTTGGCTCCCATTACACATTATTGAAATGTTTTAAGGTGGATTTTCTAAAGTTCTGAGCTAAGTCAGGGAGTAGTATTTAGGGCTGAGTTGGGCTGGATTCCAAGGTCTCATGCCCCAGAACTATGTGCCCCCGTAGGTTTCTAATATACCCCAAGTAGGTTAAGATAGTGATCACTAAAGTTAAGGTTCTATCTGATGGCAAGGATAGAATAGCTCTCAACAACATGGGTAAGATGTTGGGATCCATGTATCTTACATCCTTTATGTCAGTTAGAATAAACTCTCAAAGGAGGCCCCTACTCTATCTAAGATACAAGTATATATATTTTGAAAGCTATGAGTCCAAGATTTCTAAGGCTCTTAAGTATCAAAATCTTTATGT
The DNA here is from genome assembly GCF_002878395.1 of Capsicum annuum. Classification (NCBI taxonomy): domain Eukaryota; kingdom Viridiplantae; phylum Streptophyta; class Magnoliopsida; order Solanales; family Solanaceae; genus Capsicum; species Capsicum annuum. Next base: position 27,541 of record NW_025840820.1, read on the forward strand.
TTTCAAAGAAGTTCCTAGTTTTCGTAAGATTAAAGTGTATGCTCGAAATATGTTGTTTTAAGACTTTATCTATTTTACAAGTTTGAGAAGAAAGAAAGAATACAGATTTAGAATGAAGTGCAATGACTTACGTGATTTACATTACCTGTTTTCTTATTCATGATTATGATGGTTTTAATTAAAGTTATGTGAGTCATCCATACTAGCATGTATGTTTTCAATAAGGATTTATGATATTGATTATTTAATTGTATACACCCCCCTATACTCGGTACATTCCCAAAGTGTTGGTCAACATGTACGTCTATGTGCTACATTGTCTCATAATGTAGGTACGAAGCTTAGTATGCAAATTTAGATTCAGTCAGCTCGCAGCTTCTAGTCAGCAGGTGATAAATTCTTTTAATTTAAGGGTTTGAGCCAGATAGACAGTTTGAGTAGGTATTTATTTTCCTATTTCAGTCATATTGAGTTGGGATAGTTGGGAGTCATGACCCAGCTATCTAAAGTCAGTACTAGTAGAGGCTTCATAGACAGACAGTAGAAGTTGATGTATTCAGTTTCAGTTTTGATTTGCAAAATAGAGTTGTAATCCTGTAAATTCCGGTTTATATTGATCAGATTCAGAAAAGAGTTGTTTTCCACTAATTTGTACTGATTTATACTTTTTTTTAGTTTTTTATGAGTTATACCAGTAGAAGGGTTAGCTTGGGGTTACTTATGACCCTAAGCACCGTGTGATGTCTCAGGACCCATTTCTGGGGTATAACAAACTTGGTATCTGAGCATAGAGTTTAAGAGTCCTAAGGTGTCTGTGAAGCCGTGTCTAGAAGAGTCTTGCAGAATGGTACGGAGATGTCTATACTTTTTTTCAAGAGGCCACAAGACATTTAGGAAATATTTCGATTCTTTTAAGTCTCAGATCATGCTATAGAAATGTTCTTTAAGAAACTTACACCGATTTTCATCTTACTCTATCTGAGCCATCTCTACCTTATTTTCAAGGTATCAGAAATAGTCAAGCTTAAATATTTACAGATAGTGCTTTCTCAAACAGTTTCCACAGATAGTTATTAGATTGTAAGCGATATAGAAAGTATCCCATCAGTTCTTTTGAGTTCTGATGACTGAAGTGCTTTATTCATGATTTATAAAATTCATTCCCTAAGCCCAAGTCAGATGTACTTCCAGATTCATCCTCAGAATCTATAATGTAAAGCCACGCTTCCCTTTCCATGTATTATTCTTGAGATAGCATGATTTGTAAGTTCGAGTTCCTCCTTAGATAATGCTATCAAATTGGCTAGCAAGAAGCTTCAGAAGTCAGACAAAGCGGCTTGAGAGTAGCATTCTAGTCTGTTATAAGACTCTCAAGATCAAAGTTATGTCCTCACACTTATGAGTCATGCAAGTAAGAAAGAATAATATGTGTATTCTTAGATCATTGAATATTGTTTTTCAAGTTTCTATCTCTTGTAACCTTGCTATCATAGTTTTGTCGAAAAATTAAGGTCTAGTGAAGCCATGTGAGGCCTATTTCGATTCACAAGCAACTTTTTGTGCATCTTGTTGTTTTTGTATTGGTTGAAACTGAGGGTTTAGAGGAGTAGTGACAAGAAAGGTGGTAAAAAAAATTCACTAACTAGATGTATAGCCGAATCTTGTGCATAGAATTGAGTTAGTAATAAAGTGATATAATAGGCTTGGATAGTATATGCAAGAGCATAAGTTTAATTGATTCGTAAGCAAGTTTGACATTGTATGTATGATGAAGAAGTATGCCCAAGATGCTATGGGGCAGCATTATATTTTTTTGGATTATGGCATGTTGTGGGGTCGGTAGTACCGTTGAAATATTAGTTAGAGAAAGACTAGTTAGATAATCAGTATTGTTCTTGATATCTAAGTTAAGGTGTTTGATTGAAGATGTTGAGCCTTTTTAAGTATGAATTTGATTTTCATGGTTTAGAAACATAAGTTTATAAGCGTGATATTAATAGATTATGATAGACGTTGTATGGTCCATCAATGGTTGGGAGATACCCATATTAAGCATTAGAATCTAAGTTTGAAATTTTGAAGATTTACCTAATAGGAATAAAAGTTGAAGCCCTAGATAGTGTGCTCTCCAACTATGGGGATGCTCATGCAGATTAAAATTTAGTAAGTTTCCAACTGTTATATGATGACTATTGGGGCTATAGAAAGATAGGGTGTAGCTCAGAAGTGAGTATTAGAAGTTGGTTTTACACTTTCAGGTGTAGCAATTTGGGTTAAGTTCTTTTGTTCATATGCATTGCTATATCCCAGACTCTAGAGTAAAGTGATTGTAGTTAGAAAAGAGTTTATATAGTGTTTAGCAGCCTTAGAGTTATGGCTTACATCTAAAGGGGAGATGATAGAACAAAGAACCAAGTTAAGCCTTCAGATTCTATTAGATGCACCAGTAAGTTGTAGACTAGCTATGGGAAAGATTAATGCTTGACCCAATCTTATTTCAGTATTTTCAAATTTAGGTCATGCAGCTCATGACTCATGTACTCAAGTTTTATAGTATGTTTAGTCTAAGTACTCAAGTAATACTTTTAATGATCAGCGAAATTCAAAGTTATATCTTGCATGTCCTCAGATCATACTTCTTTGATAAGTCCATAATGCTATATATTCTATTCCTCAAGCCTCAGATGTGTTTAAATTTATTCATAGTATCCCCTCATATTTCAGGCACTCAAGTTCTAACCTTCTATTACCTTTCATTCGGTCAAGATAGTGATGATAATTAGTTGTCTGGATGGAGGAGAGTAAATATTTCTTGTTACTAAAAGATCGTAGTATGCTTATTTTAGCTAAGGCAGTAAAGTGAGAAGTAAGATTGAAGCCAAGTCTTTAATACGTGTCATGGATAGTTGAAGTTTTATATGAAATGTTTTGGTAGTTGAAATCTTATGTATGTCTTCTTAGGAGTAGTGCATAGAAGTTGTTCTTGATATAGGTTTGTTAGTTGTGACAAAGGTATTTTACGGGAGTGTGTTTAAAAGTGCATATTTGGTTATAGAAGTGACACTTGAACATCATATTTTTATATTTAGATGAATGCACTGCACTTTAGTAAAATGTCTAGTCCGAGGTTAAATGTGGTTATTGGAGTAGTAATGAGGATTTTCATGAGATGAGAAGTTGTGAAGTGCCGGGAGTGTTCAATTATGGTTCAGACTAGTAATACAGTGTTATGTGGTGTACCCTATAATTATGCATTAGGCTTGAAGATGGTGAGGGAATTTAGTTCAATTTAGACATGAGTTGAAGGAAATATCAACGGCCTTGTTAGAATTAGAAGATGAATCAATAAGTATGGTTTTTAAAGTAAAGGATTTGTTGACAGAATAATTTAGAAGTGTGTCTAAGTTTTAAGTAAGGTGTTGCATTGCTTAAAGCCAAGTAAATTCTACCCCAGTCTACGATTCAAAGGTCTATGATTCCAAGCTATGGAATTGTACCAATATTGTAATCCCTTATTCAGATGTCTTGTTCAAATCTTGACCAAAATTCTTGGCTCCTTTAAATTGTTAGAACTCCCTAGAGGGGTGTTGAAGAAACCCTCCACTTGAGCATGAGTATCTAGTATGATTCAGTTTGAATAAACAACATTTCAATTTAACAATCAGGCATATAGATTTCTACGGATTTCCATTTTTTGAGCTAGCCTAGTTTTACTACCTGAAGTTTTATAAGTACATTCATTCCAAAATTGTTTCGCAATTGAGAATTCAACTCAGTATGTGTATCAGGCATCAGTTTCAGAATTCGGATATCTAGTCTTGATTCAGTTCATAAGTATTCACCGAACGATCTTGGTTTTTCAAGTATTCCAGCTCAGATACTATTATACCCATTGTGTGATCTTGGCCTTGTTTTCTCATGATTTGTGCCTCCATAAACTATCAACTCGTAGTCTATAAGTACGATCGCACCATGAGCACATCAAGCGAATTCTAAACTCTCCGCATGAGTCAGATCTTCATAAATGAATAAAAAGGGAAAGTTATCTCAGATTCTGACGAAGGTAACAACCTTCCGTCATTCAGCTCCTCTCTAATCAAAGATTCAGTTAGATAGCTATTCTTATCATTAGTATATACATTAATCAAAGTATGCCAAAGTTTAGAAGGATATAAATTCAGTTTAATAAGTTATTTCAACTGTATATCCTCCATTTTTTTCTATATTCTTAACCTAAAGAGCAACATTCATGGACGAATGATCCCAAGGGGGAGATAATCTAACTCCCCGCATTTCGGGCTAGAACAAAAACCGTCTTTTCTATGTGTAGATATTCCAAAAACCACAAATCCTATGGAAATTAGGTATGTTAATCAATTACGTAGTGTCGGAACCTATTTGAGCATGAATTTAGATCATAGAGATCCCCTAACTCAAGATCAAGTAGAAAGCTTTCCTATCATTCGGGATTTAGTAAGCGTTGAAACTTGAGTCAAATTCAATCGACCATAACTCCTTATTTATGACAAACTGGGTAGCCTACTATATATTAAATGAAAACTTTTCAAATTATATTTCCAACGATATTAATTTTCATTAAATCCTATATCGGAGCAAAAAGTTATGCCAATTTTACTCCAGCATATCAGCCTGGAAAATTGAGTGACGACATTTCTGATAACCTATCACGTCTGTGACGGCTTATCATAAAATGTCGTCAGCCTTAGACAGCATCCAACCCCCAGTGACGACATTTCTGATAAGTTATCACAAGTGTGATGACTTATCATGAATGCCATCAGCCCTAGGCAGAAATCCATCAATTCTAGCTCCCCTAGTGATGACATTTTTGACGACTTATCACAAGTCTGACGGCCAATCACAGATGTCGTCAGCCTTAGATTTTCAGCAATTGGGAAGCAATTTAGTAAGGTTATTTTGGTCTTTTTCCCTCACTTCCCAGGACTTATAACCCTCAAGGAGCGTATTATCTTCCATTCTCTTTATTTAAGCATCTCAAAATTCTCTGCACACCTTCAACCACAAGGTTAGGCTTTCAACATAAAAACCCATTTATCTGGAGATTCAACCTTGAGAATTCGATAATTCTTGCATATTTTAATTTCCCATTAAGAGGGCTATGAGGGACACCTAATAGTTCGTGAATGACCTTTCGGAATTTTCGAAGTCATCCAAAAGATCCAAGTTTAAGGTATGTGGGTTTTGAACAAGAACACCCTTTCGTTCTTGTGCCCAAAAGTTTTAGTTTTTCTCAAAGAATATTATATTTCCAAGATAAATTCATATTATTTTGCTATATTTCAAGTTTATGAGATTATGAAATTGTTCGAGTCTTGAATTGCATAATTATCTTGTTTAATTATGATATAAATTGAGAGTTCATGGTATAAATTACACATTCCTATATTAATTTCATATTTTCTAGTATTCCCAAGACTTTTTGTTATGAGTTGAGCCTTATTGTTGAATTATGAGTTTTGAGAATGAGTTGTTGATGACTTTTAAAGAATAGCAAAGTCTATTAATATTTCCATTATTATGAGATCTTTAAATCTTTAATGATAAGTCTATCAAGATTTTAAGAAAGAAGTGAGTTTTGACCCTAAGTTAAGAAAGAAATCCACATTCTTGATTTTGAGATAAAGGGGATGCGTTTTGGCTCCCATTGCACATTATTGAAATGTTTTAAGATGGATTTTCTAAAGTTCTTAGCTAAGTAAGGGAGTAGTATTTAGCACCGAGTTGGGCTTGATTATTAGGTTTCATGCCCCAGAACTACATGCCCCTGTAGGTTTCTGATATACCTTGAGTAGGTTAAGATAGTGATCACTAAAGTTAAGGTTCTATCTGATGGAAAGGATAGAACAGCTCTCCCCAATGTGTGTAAGATGTTGTACTCCATGTAGCTCACATAGTTTATGTCGGTTAGAAGAAACTCCCAAAGTAGTCCCCCACTCTATCTAAGATACAAGTATATGTATTTTGAAAGCTATGAGTCCAAGATTTCTAAGGCTCTCAAGTGTCAAAATCTTTAAGTTTCCAAAGAAGTTCCTAGTTTTCATGAGATTAAAGTGTATTCTCTTAAACATGTTGTTTTAACACTTTATCTATTTTACAAGTTTGAAAATAAAGAAAGAATATAGATTTAGAATGAAGTGCAATGACTCACGTGATTTACATTACCTGTTTTCTTATACATTATTATGATGGTTTTAATCCAAGCTATGTAAGTCATGTGTACTAGCATGCATGTTTTATTTAAGGATTTATGATACTGATTATTTAATTGCATAAACCCCCATATACTCAGTACATTCCCAAAGTGTTGATCCATATATACGTCTATGTGCTACATTATCTTATAATGTAGGTACGAGACTTGGTATGCACATTTAGATTCAGTCAACTCGTAGCTTCCAGCCAACAGGTGATGAATCCTTTTAATTTAAGGGTTTGATCCAAATAGATAGTTTGAGTAGTTCTTCATTTTCCTATTTCAGTCGTATTGAGTTGGGATAGTTGAGAGTCATGACCCAGCTATCTAAAGTCAGTACTAGTAGAGGCTTCATAGGCAGATAGTAGAAGTTGATGTATTCAGTTTCAGTTTTGATTTATAAAGTAGAGTTGTAATCTTGTAAATTCAGGTTTATATTGATCAGATTCAAAAAAGAGTTGTTTTTCACTAATTTGTACTGATTTATACTTTTTGTTCAGTTTCTTATGAGTTATACTAGTAGAAGGTTAGCTTGGGGTCACTTATGAACCTAAGCACTGCGTGACATCTCGGGACCCATTTTCGGGGTGTTACAACTTATTACCCAACATGTAGTTGTTTACTTAGTTGTAGTAGTTATAGAATAGTCCCAGTAAAGGTCAAGAACAGTAGTACTCAATCAGTGATAGAAATCAGTAAATTTAGTCCAGTTTAGTCAGTCAACATGATCAGTGTCAGTTCAGTCAATCCTAGTACAGTCTAGTCATTAGTTTAGTGTCGATTAAGTTGGGAGTAGCATTCAGCACCAAGCAATCCCAGGAATGGGGGCATTCTTTCCAACAAAGGGTTTGACCCTTAGTAGTAGTCCCTGTATTACATAACTATGTAGTGGGTGTAGGGTAAGTCTTCCTCCTGCCAGACTAGGGTTGACGCCATCATATATATATTTTATAAGTCTTCTTGCCAAATTAGGGTTGACCTAGCATTGTTAGTTTCCCGTGGAAAGGTGCTAACACCGTTCTAACTGGGGTCACAGGTTGGACCCCAAATTAGTATATATAGGGCTATATCGGTAAGATGAACACTCATATTATTATAGTTCTGTCTCAGTATTCAGTAAAGAACTCAGTCAAATTTACAGAAGCATGACTATCAGTTATCTGTTACTAAGCCATCATAATTCAGTACTCAGTTTCTGTACTATCTCAGAAAAATGATGTATACCTATATACGCAGTATTGTATGTTCACTTGTTATAGTTTTGCATGTACTCACATCCAGTTACTTTGTGATGTTCATTCAGTCAGTTATCATCTCATACATAAGAACCCATGTATATCAGTCTTACCTCACTTAGCATACTACTATATTCTACTTACTGATGCATACTCTCTCTTTTGTGCTATGATGTCTCATATCATATGTTCGGACATTCAAGTTCTTGACTGTACTTAGCAGCTCAGGCTATCAACAATAGTTATAGTGGTGAGTCCTTATATTTCGAGGATAGAGTTTATCTATTTCAGTAGTTCAGTAGTTATTTTAGTAAGAGTTAGTTGGGAGTTTGTACTATCAAATTCATATTTAGACAATTAGAGGCTTTTAGACTAGTATTGTTAGTCATTTAGTTTTCAAATGTTATTATCAGTTATACTCAGTTATTATTTCAGTATTTTGAGAATCTTATGATATTTTTAGATTTTTCCGGGTGTATATTCCAGTATTATATTTAGTACTCACAGCAGGTACCAATCATGGGTTAGCATATGGTCCTTCAGGTGCAGTATCGAGGTATTACAGACAGGCTACATTTGCTTCTCAGAATCAATCCTTATCATTTATAAGGTCATCCATGCGCAACCATAAGGTGTCGGTAAAAAATTATTTCAACTCATCGATCCCCCGTAATTTATAGGTTAACACACATGAAAAAACCAAAATAAATAATAATTCCTGCTTTTCTACTTGTTAGTCATAAAGTAACGCACCTATCCCCCGTATTCCTAGGCTAACACACATGAAAAAAACAAAATAATCCACAATTCCTACTTTTTTTTCCTTGTTAGTCTTAAAGAAAGGTACGTCTACCTCCACTAAGCAACTTTTATCATCTAATAGATCATCACAGGCGCAACCTTAATGTTTTGGAAAAAGTTCACTCCGATGCACCTATCTCCAGAAATTCATAGACTAAATCACACAAAAAAAATTAATTTGTAATTCTTGTTTTTTTTATTATTTGTCCTAAATAAGATGTTGCCATCACTTTGAAGCAGAACTTATCATTGAAGAGGTCGTCACTAATGAAACCATGAGTTTTCAATAAAAAATCATTCTTGTGTACCTATCTCTAGAAATTCATAGGCTAACACACACAAAAAAATTAAAATAATATGCAATTCTTTTTTTGCCCATTTTTTCTAAAACAAGCTCTGTAGGCCTCTCTAAAATAACTCTTATCATTTAATATATACTATCACGTGTGTAACCATGAGCTTTTGGCAAAAATTCACTCCGATGCACCTATCTCCAAAAATTCATAGGCTAAATGGCACAAAAAAACCAAAATAATTTGTAATTCTTGCTGTTTTGACTGTTTGTCCTAAATAATTTGTGCCCCGTCTCTTTGGAGAAGACCTTTTTCACTTAAGAGGTCCTCACTGATGCAACCATGAGTTTTTAATAAAAAATCATTCTTGTGCACCTATCTCTAGAAATTCATAAACTAACACAACCGAAAAAATCAAAATAATACTCAATTCTTTTTTTTTGTTCATTTGTCCTAAAACAAGCTATGTAGGCCTCTCTAAAACAATTCTTATCATTTAATATATACTTTCTAGAGTGAAATCGTGAGTTTTTTGTAAATAATCATCCGGATGCACCTATCTCCGAAAATTCATAGGCTAATGCACACGAAAAATCCAAAATAATTTACAATGCCTTCTTTTTTTACTAATTTGTCCTAGAATATGTTATGTCTGCCTCTTTGAAGCATACTTTATAATTTAATAGGTTGTCGCATGTGCAACCATTAGTTTTTCATTAAAAATCATTTTGATTCACCTATCCTTAGAAATTCATAGGCTAGCACACATAAAAAAAACCAACATAATATGTAATTCCTACTTTTCCATTTGTTTGTCCTACAATAGGCTATGTCCGTCAGTTCAAAACAACCCTTATAATTTAATAGGTCATCACGTGCGTAGCTAAGGGTTTTTAGTTAAAAATTATTTCAATGCTCCAATCCCTCAGAAATTTATAGGCTAACACACAAAAATAATTGAAATAATATAAAATTTCATCTTCATCAGTTGTTTGTCATAAAATAGTCTACATTCGCCTCTCTAGAAACCCTTACCTTTAGTAGGTCATCACTATTTTAATCATGATGTTTTGGCAAAAAATTAATTCAACACATGTATCTCTAGAAATTTATAGGTTATCACAAACGAAAAAATTAAAATAAATAGTATTTCCTATTTTTCATTCATTTAATAGGTTGTCACATATGCACCCAAAAGTCATTGAAAAAATTATTAATAACAAAGTTACGTGGTATCTGTTACTGGTAGGATGTGGCATGTATCTCATCAAATTAGTCGAGATACATGAAATTTGATCCGGACACCATAAATATAAAAAAAACACAACAAGCATATATAACTCAAAATTAGGTAATTGAATATTGGCCTTGAAAACTAATATGGAAGCTCAAATTGCCTACTAAGGTTGTATGCTTCAACTGGATTTCCCATAATGAAGAGGGTGAGAACATGTAATCAGGTTCAAATCCTGTCGGACAGCAGGTGATTTTTTTCATCTATTCTAGTCTTGGTGGATAGAATTATGTGATATCTGTTGCTAATAGAAGTTGACATAAACCCCATGAAATTAGTCGAGGTATGCGAAAATTGACCTAGATATCACAATTAAAAAAATAGAAGAGGCTTTTAGCTGGTTAATAAATTTCATTTGTCCAAGAAAAAGCTAGAGAATGTCTGCTAATTATTCCTAAATTTTCTAGTGGCCACTCTCCACTGAACTATGGAACATGTTCAATGTGAGACCCCGTAACACTTTAACTATTTTATTTTGATCCCCCCCCCCCCCCACATGTGTAATATTATTTTTTTGACTTGGATTATGTTTAGAGATGTTAAAAAGGTAATTTGAGAAAGTTTTGAAATTTTTGAAGGTGTTCGAGGTTATTTTTGGACCCCAAGGATGTGAGGGTCCACGATATTGCCATGTCACGGAGGATAACCTCTATGATGTAGTGTGGCACAGAGGATAGCCTCCATGATATTGGTGTTCCACATTGTTGTGTCAACAACACCTAGTTTTTTCACTTGGAGTTAGGGGATTTTAGTTTTTTTACCCCTTACACGACCTTAAAATAAAAAATAACCTTAGTCCTTTCAGCTTTTAAATATTAAATTATTTTTTTCTCTCTTAAACTCAAAACCCAAAAAAGTTCAAGGGTTTTTCAAGAAATCACTAGTTTGGGCTCCAAACATCAAATTGTCTTCAATTCCATGTGTATTTCAGGCATGTATCTCATTCTCTAACTTTAATTTTACATTGCAAAATTTATTTACTCATTATCCATGTGGTTTGAATAGATGGGTTATAAATTGTGCTAACGGGTTTTGATTGGTATTACTTGATTACTTTTCCAATGTTTAAAAATGATGATTTATGCTTTAGATTTATTGTTTATAGGCTGAATGGGTGCATTGTTATGGGAATTGGAATGGGGAATATGAGTTTCCTCAAATCAATGTTTTTTAGCTTTGTAATGGCATTAACCCCAGCACACTTTGTAGATTTGTTTTTTGAACATAGATAATTGCATAATTCAAATTATTTAGGAACCCATTGAATTATACTAATGGATAATTGGTTAAAAAAAAATTAAAGGTCCTTGATGGCCATGGTTTGAATTTTAAAATAGAAACTGAGAGTCTAATGGTTACAAAGATTGATTTGACATAATTATATAAGATTGAAAGCATAATTGGTATGATGATCCAAGTGGTAAATTCCTTAATATAAGACTCTTAGGGTTAATAGTTGGTATTACGTGCAAACAATTTTAATTTAGAAAAGGGGATTGTGTATCTCACTGTAAAAGTGTAGTCCTGGGAAAACTAACACTAGAAACCACATTTTCCGGTGTGAGGGTGTATCTGACTGTGAGATTGGTTCATACATTATATTTTTGTATGGACATAACCTTGGTGTCTTTATCCCTTCCTTTCGATTCCTCGGTTTGTGCGGCTAACATGTACTAGGGCCCATTCAGTAGGGGGAGCTGAACCCATATATTCCATGGGTGCCTTTAGGATTAGAGCGAGCTACATATTTCAGGTTAATGGCTTAAACTCTCATGTTCATGACCCTTGTCCCTATCCCGGCATCCTATATATGTATATGTACTTGTTGTGCATATGGTTTTGATTGGTTTTTCGCATTTGCATTATTTTATTACTTTTCCTGAGTTACATACCAGTGATTATCCCGCTGGCCATCCTAGGACACTGCATATTTTCATGATGCAAGGTCCGAGGTCTTTTCTATTACAGCTGTGTAGTGTTAAGTGGTTCGGTACATCTGTTGGGTAACTGTAAAGTGGTGAGCCCCCTTATTTTGAAAGGCCCGATCATTTTATCTATTTTCTTTGTTTCTTAGTATTTCATTTTTGATTCATCTTGATCATGCTCGGGGGTATGTCCCAACCTATTTGGAATTTGTAGTTTTAGAGGCTTTTATAGAGAAGTGTGGGTTGGATGTTAATTTTGATTTATAGAGTTTACATTAGATTATCTATCCTTCTTATTACTATTTGGTTGGCTTCCGTTTTATTCTTTTATTGTGTTCTAGATTTTGGTCAATAGGGCTAGTCTCTGGCCCCTGGTGGGCTTGAGGTACACGTCACGACTATGCCCTAGTTCCGGTTATGGCATTCTACTATTCTTTTCTTGATCATTCCACAACATTAGGGGTGGGGATGGTAAGGTAAATGGTATATATTTTGATTTTTTGGTATTCGGTAAGGTCTTTCATATTTATGAACAACATTCCCAAAAGATTGAATATCATACTGACATATATAGTTACATAACAATTTATATATATTTTTAAAATATTTACAAATATACAACCAATTATTAGTATAAGACTAATTTTTTAGATGTTGAAACTTTGACAACTCTATCTTGATTGAAATGCCTCTTTGTGTAATTATTTAATTAAGGAGTTGTTTGTACTTCTTTTTGAACTTATATTTCTACATGTATAATGTTTCGATATGATAGAATCGAGACTATTTTTAAATAGTCAAAGTCATAATACGCTATTATAAGAGTATATATTGTCGAATTTGAATCAAATATGATTACCGATTTACCATAACTCAAAAATCTAAAACCAAACTACTAAATACCTTAAAATACTGAATTAATTTTGTATGATAATTGTATTTTAATTTTTAGAATTTAGTGTCAAAATTACTGTACCAAATTTCAAATAGTATACCATACCATAGCATGACCATCCCTACCCAACATATGAGAAAGGCATTCATAATTTGGAGTGAATAGTTGTAATACCCCGTACTTCTACCTAGCTTAAAATCATCCCAAAAATATTAAAGACTTGTTTCAAAGCTGAATTCACTTTTATACATATGGTAGTTTAAATATTTTCATTTTTTATCATGTGAGAAATTGAATAAGCTTTCCATTGATACTAAATTCTCCCAAATCCGACACCCGAGAGAAGAGTTAGAGCCATTTTAGTAAGACAGTGTGCTACCTGAGCCATCAACATATCGCGGAGCTAGCCAAAATATCAATCGTCAAAATCCATTCAACCTCCGCGATTATGGAACATCACACCAAGGCTCAAATTCAGAGTTGTCAAATTGCAGTGATACGGTGTGATAGCTCCACGTTGTGCCTGGGGTCCACGTCAAAAAATTGTCACAGAATTAAAATACGCTTTCAAGGATTAAAAGGGTTAATTTCTCACCCTTATATATACTCAATAACATGTGATTCAGCCATAATTCACCCAAAATATATTGTTTCTCTCAAGTTTCTCTCAAGAACAAGCTAGGGTTTTCAATTGGGGATTCGAATCCAAGACTCAAATTCAAGAATTTCTCCGTCAATCTTCGTAGAATCAAGAACTAAGGTATGAACAGTGTTCATTCATGGATTCGTTTCATCCATGAAGCCCAAGAATCAAGTTTTAAATCTTGTATTGTGAATATTTTATTGCTGGTTGATTATGTTCATGTCATTATGGTTGTATGATTTCCAAGTTGGAATCTTTATGTGTTGTTCATGAACCTATGATAGTATTTGGTTTGAAACATGTGAAATTGAGTTGAAATATGGAGTTTTGTTGTATTAATTTGATAGTCACGCCTATGCCCTAAGTCATGCATCATAGGTGTTTGATAAAATGCCTAAGAGAATAGAAATTATGTTTTATTGCTTAATTGTGACCCAAGTGATAAGTGTATATGCTTTACGCTATGACTAAGAATGACTTCTATGATATTGTGTGCATTATGAAAGGTTGAGGGAATGTCCATGAGATTAGGATGATGTAAGTATGACATGTTTATATGCAATTCCATTCATGTAAAAGACTATGATAACCATGTGCTTCATGAAATCCCCAAATTAATGTATTATGAATTGTTGATATTGTTCATGTGCTCAAGAAGTATCATGTCCTATTAGTTTCATGCTATCAAGTCTTGGGGGTACTTGTACCCGACTATTTAGCTGTGTGCCTAGAGCCAGTGTCATGTTTTCATTACACTCTCATTGAAGCCATGGTCCTTAGAATTCAATCAGTCTCAAAACTCAGGAAAACATAGTAAATTTAGTATCAGTCTAGTCCTACTCAGTAATCTCAGTGATCTCAGTGATATCAGTAACATCATCACTCAATAAACTCGGTAACCTCAGTATTTCCAGAAATTTCAGTAACTTCAGTTATAACGCTCCGAAATTGGATCTCGAGATATCACACGATGTTTAGGGAAATAAGTGACCCTAAGCTAACCCTTCTATTAGCATAACTCATAAGCAACTGAATAAAATGCTCAAGTCTACATTAGATCAGCAGAAACATAGAACTTATCTGAACTTGATCAATACAATTATGAACATTAAAAGGTTACAACTCTACTTTTACAAATGAAACTGAAACTGAATACATCAACTTCTACTGACCGTCTATGAAGCCTATACTGGTACTGACTTCAGATAGATAGGTCATGACTCCCAATTACCCAATCTCAATATGACTAAATTAAGAAAATATGATACTCCTTGAACAGTATAACTGACTCAAGCCCTCGAATCAAAAGGACTCATCACCTGCTGACTGGAAGCTACAAACTGGCTGAATGTGGTATCTGCACTATAAATTGTACATACATTATAAGGCATTGTAGCATATAGAAATAAATGGGGGTTAGTAATTTAAAGAATGTACTGAGTATGTGGGGCTATAATGCAACATTATAAATAATATCATAAATGATTACGAAAATTATGCATGCCGACGATAACGACTTTCTTTGCTTGAATTAATTGAAATATATTCCTTAAAACTCATCATTAGTAATGCAATCATTATATATCTAATAAATCATTATACTCAACTCCAACTCTTTAAATCATGGCTTAGAGTGACTCGGTAACTCATGAAACTTGAACTCTTATGGACTTGAGAGTTTCTTATAACCGACATGACTACACCATGTGAGCCATATGGAGTCCAACATTTTGCCCTCCTAAGGAGAGAACCCCACATTGGCAGGGGTGTTGTACTCTTGCCAGGGAGTACAACCTCAATCTCATTATCACAATCCCATACTCAGCCTTTATCGCTCAATTATCAATATCAATCCTATGGTGGCACGTAGTTTCGGGGAAATACCACATTTCCTGCTCAATGCTAAATACTCCTCCCAGACTCAGCTCAGAACACGTTAGAAAATTCACCTTAATCAACATCAACTCATGGGCCTATCATAGAGACCAAAACATAAATATATCTCATTTGTAAATCATGAACTACTATGGATTCCTAACTTGACTCAAAATCAAAACAATCTTTCTCAACATCAAGTACATTTGCTTTTCGAATCATTTTCAAATACTAAAAGCTTCAAGGAAACATCGTAGGACTCATTCTTGACTTTCAATCTCAAATACCGATATTTATTCAATAGTAAAATTTCTCATGAAAATGCATAAATCATGACACCTGTCCTAAATCGCTTAGAAATTATCAATAAGTAATGACAATATACAACTTATGGAATAAAATCTCAATATAAGAAACATGATGGTGAAATAATCATAAATATCAAACATATTCAACTCAAATCTCATAAATCATAAATAAAGAAATTTAGGTGTAAACCCACTTTCAAAATCATGTAAATCAATAATAGCAAGTAAATCTTTAGGCATAAGAACGAAAGGAGTGTTCTTGTTCAAGCCCCACATACCTTGAATTATAAATTTGAGAATAAGAGACTTGATTGGAACTTCTTTCTCACACTTTTAGGATAAAATTCTTGATGCCTTTGAGTAGGAAATCTTGATTCTTGAACCACTTGGAGAAATCTATGGGATATTCTTGAATTCCTTTGAAGAAGATTGGATTTTTTTTTGGGGTCTTGGAAGAAAACCCTAGCTTCTAGAGAATTCTTAGAGAGATTGGAGAGAAATAAGACAAAATAATCTTCCCTTTACTACTTGGATATATTTATAATACCAAAATGGGTGGAAAATACTGAAATGCCCTTTTGAAAAAGCTAAAATTCGCTGATCGGGGCCTGTGACGGTCGACCTGACAGTCCGTCAAAGGGACTGACGGTCCACCAAGTCATCTGTCACTCGAGCGCCAAAACTGGGATGTTCTGCCTCGGAGTGATGGTCAAAGTAACGGTCCGTCAGGAATCTAATGGTCCACCAGATCATCCATCACTCAGGGGAAAAAAATGGAACATTTTGCCTCGACCTGACGGACCCCTTGACGGTCCGTCAACTTTTTGATGGTCCACCACTTTGGCCGCCACACGATGACCAAAAAGAGGGGTCACTGCCTTGGATTGACGGGACACTTGACGGTCCACCAAGGACTTGGCGGTCTGTCAAGTCCACCGTCAGGCCTAGGCGATTCTGATATTGTTTAGTAAAAGGGCCATAATTCCCCCGTTCGATGTTGGATTTCGCTGAAATTGGTATCGACTGAAATCTTATTCAATGCTCTACATAACAAAAAGTAGAAATTAGATAAATTCTACATGGTTCTATCATAATTCACTTTGGAAGTCATTTCCATATACTCAGAAGACGAATTTAGACTCAACGAGCAATCGGGGTACTACAATATCTCCCCCTTGGAAACATTCATCCTCGAAGGTTGCTAGTTTTTCCAAGAACATAGAGAAAACTAAAGATACATAGCTGAAACAACTTGGTAATCTGAATCTATATCTTTCTGAGCTTTGGAGTACTTCGCTGAATGTATAACTTGTGGTTAGAATAGCTATACCACTGGATCCGAGACAGGAAAATAATAGAATAGAGGACATTTGTAATTCTCAACTAAGTCTGAGCTGGTTTGCCTTCTGCTTATAATAAATAGCGGGCTCATACTGAGAGTTTAGGATTCACTTGATGTGATCAGGGTGCAGTCATACTCATAGACTATGAAGTGATAATTTATGCAAGCGCAGGTCACAAGGAACAAGGCTAAAATCATACAATGGGTATTACATTGTCTGGGTTAGAATAGTTGGAAAAATATAAAGACCATTCAATGAATACCTACAGACTGAATCATAATTAGATATCTGGATCTGAAACTGATGCCTGATCCATATACTGAACTGAATTCGTAGCTTTTGGGTGCGAGCAACCACTTTCCAGATTGACCATACTTATGAAACTTCGAGTGGTAAGACCAGACTAGTTTCGAAAAATGGAAGACCATAGAACCTATCTGCTAAATTTTAAAAGTTGGGTTGCCGACTATGTAAACAGAATCGTACTAGATACTCATACTTAAGTGGAGAATTCCTTCAACCCCCTTCCAAGGAATCCTAATGGTATGAAGGACCAAGGAACTTCGGGCAAGATATAAACAAGACATCTTAATAAAAGATCATAGAATTGCCATAATCCCCTAGCTTGGAACATAAACCTGTAAATCATATGTCAGGATAGAAGTACTAGGCCTCAAGTGATGCGACTTCTTACTCTCAAACTTAACCATACTTCTCGAACGCTCTCTCAACTATACTATACCCTTCCGATACTATACTTAATCGATACGACTTATAATCCTCACATGGCACGGCTGCTTCCATCTACTCATATCTCCTCAAACCAAACCCTCTCATCATTTTCATGCCTAACCTAGAACCACCAAATTCGCTACATGACACCATTCTGAATCATTGACTTCCATATTTCTATATTTTTATAAATTCTCACTTCAAGAGTAATTCTTATTACCTTTCCGACAACTCCAATCCATCTAGTACTAGTTATTTACTAAGGTGCAATGTATCCATCCACACGTACACAAACTCGACCTCCGAGCCCATCTTCATAACAACATATGCATTCCTAATCAAACATTTATAAAGTATAAAGCCTCTTCTTCATGTCCTACACACCCCTTATCAAGAACAACTTTCATGCACTCACCTTAGACAGGTACACCGAACATACTCCTAACTAATCAAGACCCACACAAACACTTTACTTTAATTTTCCCCTCAGACTCATGGAATTACACAAAACGAACATACAACAATCTTTCCAATCATAACACATTATACTTCAACTAACCATGGCATGTATCAAAGACTTAGCCTCAATCTTACGTCACCCTACCGCCTAGCCAAAGTAAGCATGCCACCCTCTGATGTTGATAAGGAAATATCTTCTCTCTCCCATCTAAACAACCATTAACCACTACTATCTTGATTAAAGAAAGGTAACTTAATGATTAGAGCATGAAAATTTGACACATGAATAGATACTATGAATAACTTGACACTAACTGAGGCTTAGAGAATAGAGGATTTAACATCATAAACTTATCAAAGAAATATAGCCCGAGGACATGCAAGATATAAATCTGAATTTTTGTTAATCATTAGAAGCATTACTTGAGTACTTGAACTGAACATACGACAAGGCTTGAGTACATGAGTCATGATCCGCATGACCTAAATCTAGAACTCATAATTTACAAAATGTAATTCCAACTGCTAAAAGATCTAAAACTCCGCATTTTGGGAACTAATAGAGGGCACAATTCTTTATGGTATGCATGAGTTATAATTATGGAACTGAAGTGTAAAGCATGAGTAATTTTTGGAAAAATTGAAAAGTTCCAAAATAAGAATGGGTCGAGCATCATTCTTTCCCACCGGTACCTTACAACTTACTAGCACATCTCCTAAAATTTGGGAGCTTAACTTGGTTACTCGTCCTATCATCTCCCCCTTAGACTTAAGCCATTACTCTGAATAGGTGAACCAACATATACGCACTAATCTAAACTAAAATCATTTTACTCTAGAGTTCGGGATATAATCAATACACAAGAACAATAGAATTTAATCCGAGTGACTACATCTGAAATTATACAACCACTTCCTTACACCACCGTCTGAATTGCATCTTTTCCCCCTATACCTCCAATAGTCATCATATGATACCCGCACGCTTTCTAACTTCAGATCTACACAATCATCCCCATAGTCGGAGTATACACCACCTAACACTCAACCCTCATTCCTATTAACTTAATTTTTGAAATTTCAAATCTTAGATTCTAACGCTCAACTTAAATGCTTCCCAACCTTTGACGGATCGTACTACTACCGTTATAACCTACTAATATCATGCTTGTAAACTTATATTTCCAAACAATGAGAATCAAACTCACACAAAAAAGCTTAATATTTTCAATCTAAACCCCTTAACTCCGCCATCAAGAATATCGTTCATTACCTGACTAGTCTTTTTTTTCCACCTAGTAGCTCCACAGCGCCATTATCTACCCCACGGGCAACGATCCTCAAAAATAGTACAGCCCCATAGCATTTTGGGTAAACTTCCTTATCGTAGATATAATATCAAACTTAATTACAAGACGATTAGACTCAAGCTATTGTATACACTGTTCAAACTTGTTAGATCACTTCTCTATAACTGGCACCATTAACCAACAAATCGTCATATCCAACTTCATGGCCACCAATCATCAAAGCTTAATGCCTAGCGCTCAACATAACTTACAACTCTACCTCACACAAAAAATTTTCACTTGGAAACTATAAAACAGAATATCCATAAATGCTAGCCTACTTAAACCTCATAACAATAATTGGTCATAATCATATGGCCTATCTCATTTACAACCCATCTACACATCCTTCTTCTACCCATCATTACTATCTATCCTTCATACCTAGCTTGACTTAGTTCATAGCTCTCTAAGCCTCAACTTAACTTCCTCTTGCAATCCCAGGAGAACCCTAGTTAACAACACTCATTCACTAAGTATCTTCGTCCATAATATATACTCGTCTTATGCAACACATTGTCAATAACTCTTTTTGTACTTCAGCAAACTACTATTTACCTTAACCAGTAACTCTTTCTCCTCCTTCCACGATCTAATATACAAGGACTTATCACTTCATCACTAACTTGATCATACGCAAAAAGGCTCAGCTATACATACTTTTAATAAATCACACTTACCACCTTTCTTGCCACCACACCTCTAAATCCAGTTCCAATCAGCGCGAGGAAACAAGATACACCACGAGTCTCTAGTGAATCAAAATAGGCCTCACCCAGCTTCACTAGTCTTTGATTTTTACATTTTAAAAAAGAATTTGAGGTGAATAACAAAGCAATTATGCTAGTGAATCGAAAGAGCCCCACACGACCACTAGACTTTCAGTTTCAACAACATAATGATGATAAAATTATGAAAGGTAGAAACTTGGAATACAATATTTGATGGTTTAGGAATACACATCTCACTCTATCTTAACTAAACGACTCGTAAGGGTGAGGAAATAACATTAAGCTTGGGGAACTTATAATACACTGGGAGGCTTCGCTCAAGCCGCTTTGTAAAACTTCTGAAACTCCATACTAGAAAGTTTGAAAGCATTATCAGAGGGAGAAAATTGGAATTCGTTGATCATGTTACCTCACAAATAGTACATAGATAAAGTAGTATAGACTATCAATATGGATTCTGAGGAGGAAATCTTGAAGAGTAACTGACTTGGGCTTATTGCACGATTTATAAGCAAAGCATAATAAGGCACTAATAGGATACTTTCTTGCTCATTTAAAACTTCATAACTATCTGTGGGGACAATTTAAGAAAGTACTATATGCAACGAATTGAGTTTGACAATCTCTAATACCTTGAAAATAAGGCGGGGATGCCCCGAATAGGGTAAGATGAGAATCTATATAACTTTCTCAATGAACCTTTCTATAGCACGATCTAAGACTTTAAATAATGGATACCTTTCCTAAATGCCTTGTATCCTTTCAAAGAAAACTACAGATATCTCCATACCGTTCCGCGAGACTCTACTAGACACGGCTTCATAGACACCCTAGGAAACTTGAACTCTATGCTCTAATACCTTGTTTGTAATGCCCTGAAATTGGATCCCGAGATGTCACACAATGCTTAGGGGCATAAGTGACCCTAATCTAACCCTTCTACTGGTAAAATTCATAAGAAACTGAATAAAATCCTCAAGTCTACATGAGATTAGCGAAAACATAGAACTTATTTGACTTGATCAATACAATTATGTACATTACAAGGTTACAACTCTACTTTTACAAATGAAACTGAAACTGAATACATCAACTTCTACTGAATGTCTATGAAGCCTCTACTATTACTAACTTTAGATAGATGGGTCATGACTCCCAACTACCTAATCTCAATAAGAATAAAGTAAGAAAATACAATACTACTTGAACTATATAACTGACTCAAGACCTCAACTCAAAAGGACTCATCACCTGCCGACTGGAAGCTATAAACTGACTGAATGCGGTATCTGCACTATAACTTGTACATACATTATAAGGCATTGTAGCATATAGAAATATATGGGGGTCATTACTTTAGAGAATGTACTGAGTATGTGAAACATTATAAATAATATCGTAAATGATTATGAAAATTATGGATGCTGACGATAACGACTTTCTTTGCTTGAATTAATTGAAATATATTCCTTGAAACTCATCATTAGTAATGCAAGCATTATATATCTCATAAATCATTATACTTAACTCAAACTCTTTAAATCATGGCTTAGAGTGACTCGGTAACTCATGAAACTTGAACTCTTATTGACTTGAGAGTTTATTATAACTGACATGACTACACCTTGTCAATTAGATGATTATCTCCCATAGTCTCAGTTTTAGATCCATTTTCAGTAATAGAACTCAGTTCTATTCTAAAAAAATCCAGGATTATCAGATACAATCAAATCAGTATAGTGCGGAACCCACCTGGTTCCATCAGTATCAGGACTATCAGATATAGTCACTCATGTTATCAATTTTCAGACTCTGTAATCATGTTATAATGAATTCATTTAATAGTATATTAATTTTAAGAAACTCATGTTATCAGTATTCAGTTTTAGGACTATCAAATATAGTCAATCAAACCAGTTCTTCATAATTAGAACTATCAAAAATAGTCATTCATTTATTAGTAATATGACATTAGTTCCTCAGTATTCAGTAGACTCAGTCATTCAGTATTCCAGTATCAGTACTCAGATATCAGTAAATCCACATTATCAGAATTGATAAGTCAACATTATCATGATCTCAGTTACAGTTACGTATTCATGCATGTATTCTCATATTCATATTATATAGTTAATTATTATTATTCATGAATATGAACCCTTGAATTTAGCCTACCTCACTTGCATACCAGTACATTCAATGTACTGACACATTTGCGCTGTGGTATTTTATACCATATGTTTAGAAGCACGAGCTCCCAAGCATCCTTAGTATATCATACGTTCAGCAGCCAGACTAGAAGTGAGTCCTCATCATTCGAGAATAGCATGATTATTTTATTACATTATTATTTTAGTAGTTCAGAGTTAGTTAGGGACATGTTCCATCAACTTCACCATTTTTAGACAGTTTAGAGGCTTTCAGACTACAACATATTTCAGACAGTTTATCTCATTTTTGGGTATTGTCATACCCCACTACAGAGATTGTTTTATATTCAGTATTAGTTTAGTTTTGAACCTTATGGCCTTACAACTTACAATCTGCATATTTCCAGTATATTATTCAGTGCTAGTTATAGATATCAGTCATGGGTTAACTTGTGGTCCTTCGGGGTCATGAGCACCATGTAGCATTCTGAGTACCAGATTCTGGGCATTACAATGGTGAGTTGAAAATTCCATAGAGAAAATTTCATTAATGATCCCTGCAGTTATTTTTGTGTTAGTTGAATGAAGGGAATCGGAGATGTCTCAGTCGAATCTCAACTCCTAGTCGCTCTCTTTAAGCTAAATGTTTCTTCTATATTTTTTGTTGGATTAAAATTAACCTCTGTAAATATCATTGACCATTTTTTAGAATTTGTAAGCTCCCAAAATAACACATTTTCTCCAAACTAGTTTATCTTCTTTACTTAAAAAAAACAAACGGTGGAGCCATGCATTAGCTAACAAAAAATTTTAGTTATCGAATTCGCATTCAAATTGTTCAACCTAGCGAATTTGTCATAAAAACATTAGTAATTTGTTCTCCACCAAATATAAACAATATAAACATTTTTCTTCACTTTGGGTTACCTTTTATATAAAAATACACGATAAATTATATAAACTAAAATAGATGTTTTATGATGGACTGTATGAGCTTTTTACTGAAGATATTGTGATCACATAAATTTTAAATATATTAGTTCAAATACATATTATAGATTAATATAATTGGATTAATTTTTTAAATACAAATAAATTTAAATTTGATTAAAGTTCAATTTTGATTTGGTTAATCCGCTGATGTGGGCTACAATAATGAGTCCATTTTGCTAAGCTCAAAATGTCATCTTACTCTAGAGGCCCAATTTGGAGCCATGTGACATATAACATGGCATGTCAATTCAAGTGAAGAGGCTAATAGGACCATTCCATGTATTAAAATGATGTATGCCTAATGAAATCAAAGACCCAATCTAATATCATCATTTTACTTAAATATGATTGTCCAAAAGAAGCCATCTTCACCATGACTCCCTCCTTCCTATAACTATAAATAGGGTTCTCATAATTTAAGAAAATGAGCAACAATTCTAATAAGAAGCAAGAGAGAGCTCATGGATCAAACACTGTAAATTTCCTTACATATTCAAGTATCAAAGATTTAGTTCATCAAGATTCAAGATCAAGACCACAATATTCAAGAACAAAATCAAAAGCCTTTAAATCAAGTATAAGTCAAGATAAAATCCATATAATTCACAAATCAAGTTCAAATTCAAGATCAAGCTCAAATCCCTTGCATTTATATTTGAAAAGGTGAATCAGATGATTCATAGAGAATGTAACACTCATATATTGAAATCAATAAAAGGATTGTTGCAATATTTTTCTTGTCCTAATTATTATTTTCCCAGTTTAAAATTTTATTGTCTAACAAATTCTACACATCCAGTGGGATCTCTACCACTCATCTCGATTTTTCGAACATTAAAGTTCAAGAACACTTAAATGAGTTCAAAGAAGGTCAATTCATAATCGACTGCCTCCAAGGTTGTTGATTCCAAATTCTCTACGGAATAAGAAATCATCCTTGGTGTTATTATTGAAAGCTTTTGAGTTTTCAAAAGGAGCAGAGCCGTCATGTTAGGAAAACAAACACACTAAGTATCATCCGTACCAACTCTAATTTTTTCCATGAAAGTACTATAGAATAAGGAAATAGTGTGGTAAATACAATTAAAAAGTCTCTAGATCTAATTGAGCTCTCTAGTTTGGAAGATTCTGACACAAAGAATGATGGTCACCCAACCAACATATTGTCTCCACTTACACCACATAAGCTGAGCACTTTAAAGATCAATTTATGTGATAATCTATGTTACTTTGCAGTGTCTCCAATGATCATGCTAGTAATTGACATTGATTCCTCATCTATGTAGGAGCGGCTAGATGTACAAAATCAAAGGGGTTCTAGATATGCACCTAAGAAATCACCAAAAGTTCACGAGATAGAACATCCTATAAAACAAACACCACCTACTAAGGAGGTACAAGTCTCTATTGAGGGAATGATCCCAACTGATTGAGTTCATTGATGGGACCCTAATACACAAGTACAATGTTTCCACCAAGTCTTCCCTGACATATGCCTACCCCTCAAACTTTAATAATTTGATGGAAAGGAGAATCCAAAGCATGGTGACTATATTATCAAATAATTTATCCGTTCCTTAAAAGGGAACACTTTTGATTGGTACACAAAACTTGAGCCTAATTCCTTTGATAGTTAGGAGTACCTGGAGCATGAGCTCCTGAATCACTTCAATAGTACAAGGCTTACAGTGACCACGGTAGATATCATAAATACTCATTGAAAAAAGGTTTAACAAGTCATTAACTTCATCAATCGATGGAGAAATCCTAGCCTAAACCACAAAGATAGGCTCAGTGAAACTTTTGAAAAATAGGTGTGAATCCAAGAAATGCACTGGGAGCTTCTACATATCTGGCAAAGCATTAAGAAAAAATCCTTTGAAGAGTTAGCTACCCATGCTCACAACATGAATTTGAGCATATCTTCCACCAAAAAAGGATTATCACCGGTCCATGACCCTCAAAAGGGGAAGGATAAGCAAGAACTGAAAGATGAAGCAAGTTTGTACCCTAAAGTGACAACAAAGAATCCATAAATGTCTGTGTCTCCTGTGAATTTCACCACAAAGATGAGCAAGAATCAAAGCGTAAAGACGACTTCTTTAGCTCCTCCAAATTAGAAGTTGACTTTAAAGGAGATGCAACAAAAGGAATAACTTTTCCTTGGTTATGAAATTCTAAAAAGTTTTGATGAACTTCTTCAGCATAAACTCATA
>NW_025840820.1:56017-63849 GCF_002878395.1 Capsicum annuum
CCCTCAAGGGACGTAACTTTCTCCTATTTTTCTTTAGTTAAACATCTAAAAAATCCTCTCTTACACTTTCAACCACAAGATTAGGGTTTTTATTAAAGTCATCTCCCAAAAGCAAGATTCAAGCCCTTTTTACAAGATAATCAAGAATTAAGTTTTTCAATCCAAGAACTCTCCAGCAACTCATCAAAGTTTCCTTTCTAAGGTATGCGTAGTGTTCATCCATGGATCCCTTTCATCCATGGAGCTCAATAATTATGTTTTCAATTATATATTGGGATTTATTTGTTGAGTTATGACTATATTTATGTTGATGATTTTTGTTTGGATTCAAGGTTGTATCTTGATGTGTTTTTCATGAAGCATGCGAGTAGGTTAGTTGAAACCCATGAATTTTGGATGGATTAAGATTGTCAAATTGATAAGTACACCTATGCCCAAAGTTGTGCATGTAAGATGCTTGATAAAATTCCAAGAATGATAGAATTCATGTTTTTATGACTTAGCAGTGCTTAAATGAAAAGTCCATGTTCTATTCCCTATGTTTCCAC
This sequence comes from Capsicum annuum, assembly GCF_002878395.1. Classification (NCBI taxonomy): domain Eukaryota; kingdom Viridiplantae; phylum Streptophyta; class Magnoliopsida; order Solanales; family Solanaceae; genus Capsicum; species Capsicum annuum. Next base: position 56,566 of record NW_025840820.1, read on the forward strand.
ATGAATTCCATGTTATTGATATGTGTTGTTGTTATGAGTTGTTGTTATGATATGGAATGTCCATGATATTGAAGTATGCAAGTACACCCATGTTATATGTATTCACTTTCATGTTTAAGATGTTAAGAACCATGTGTAGTATGAAATCCTCTATTTATGATATTACGAATTGTGGATTCTATTCCTATGATCAAGAAATATCATGTGTGTCAGTTTTCTTCCATCGAGTCCTGGGGATACTTTTACCTAAGAAATATAGTTGTGTGCCTAAAGTTGAGTTAGTCTCAAGATAATATCAGTCGTGCTATGATCAGTAGAACTTAGTCAGTTACAGAATTCAGAACTCTCAGACAATTATAAAACTTAAGAAATCTCAGTAATCTAAGTATCGTATCATTCTTGCTTCAGTTCAGTACTTAGCTCAGATCTCAGTAGAATTCAAGAAACAATTCAGAACTTAGTATCATTCAGTCATATAACAGATTTAGTAGTATTCCATCAGATAACAAAACCCAGTGAAATCAGTCAGATCAGTCAAGTAAGAAACTCAGTAACAGCTTCAGTTTAGCTCAAGTACAAGTTCTAAGAATTAGTTCAAAGTCTTTTAGTTGGGAGTAGGAGCTAGCATCGAGCGAGTGTAGGGATAGCGGCTGCCCGTCAGAGAGGCAGAGACTTTAAGAGAAATCCCTGAACTCCAGGACTGCGTAGCCAGCGCAGGATGTAGAAGTCACCCATCAAAAAAATGCTTGTAATCCGTCAGAGAGGCTTGACTATTTGCCTTAGGCTTGACTTCCTACAAGGGTCACCCATCAGATAGGTTTGACCAGAGAGGTCTTTACCCGTGGAACAGTATTGATACCCTACTAGCTGGGGTTACAGGTTAGACCCCACTAGTTCAAACTCGGGGTATGTCCGATAAGTGAGAACTCCCACAGTTATAGTTTTAGTATTAGTCTTCAGAGTAGAACTCAGAAACCATCACTGTCAGATACAGTCATCAATACCAGTAAGGAACTCAGATAGTTTCATAGATTCATAGACCACCCACTAGATCAGCTTGGTCTAACATAAAGTTATTCAGTATCAGTACTTATAGAGGTCTCCCATCAGATATCTCTGTCTCAGATTCAGTTGAGTATTCTCATATCAGTTCCATAGATCACCTGTTAGTTAGGCCTGATCTCAAACTTAGTCACTCTTAATCATTATTAGAAGATTTAGACTGTCAGACACATTTGCTCAGTATCAGTTACATCGATTAGGCTTATCATCACAGTTATATTAGTTAGATCAGTTGTCATAGCTTATGTTATCAGTATTCAGTTTCAGGACTATTAGACAAAGTCAATCAAACCAGTTCTTCATAATTCAAACTATCAGAAATAGTCATTCATCTATTTAGTATCTCAGTATCAGTAAACTCATGTTGTCAGCATTCAGACTCAGTAGTCAGTATCACCATGAGTTCAGTTATAGTTACTTATGAATGTATGTATTCTCACGTTCATATCATTCAGCATTGTTCATGCATATAAACTCTTTACATTTAGCCTACCTCACTCGTATACTTAGTACATTCAGACGTACTGATGCATTCGCGCTATGGTGTTTTATTTTATGCCATAGGTTCAGAGGCATGAGTTCTAGAGCAACAGTAGCATTGCAGATTTCAGCAGTCAGAGTTAGAAGTGAGTTCTCATCCTTTGAGGACATGATTATTTCTCTATCTTCTTATTGATTAGTTCATTAGTTGGAGTTATTTGGGGACATATCGCATCAGCTCCTTATTCAGGTTATTCAGAAAGTAGAGGCTTTCAGACTAGACGCAGACTAGAATACAGGCTTTTAGTTCTGTTTGGTATTGAGATACCTCTTTATTCAGACATTTTTATTACTCAGATTATGTTCAGTATTGAACCTTATGGCCTTTAGTTCATGTTTCTGCATTTATATTTATATATTATGCAGTGTACAGGTATAGATATCAATCACGGATTAGATTATGGTCCTTTCGGGTCATGAGCACCGTGTAGCATTTTGATTCAGATAATCGGGGTATTACAAATAAGCACTAAGGGCTTCACACATCAAAATACTTAGATCATAATTAGAGGGTTGAATATGTATATAGGTCGTATAGAGAACTAGAAACTTATGTATAGACACCATTTGAATATAGCTGATATTGGTGGAATGTCCTCTTGAATCGAAATAGGAGGAGTTTTCTATAGTAAGAATAGATTTACCATGACTCGCCTCTGAAATTCATCACAATGAGATAATTCAAGGTTTACATCATCTCCCCTTTAGCCCAAAGGTCACTATCCTGACAATGAAAGTTTATCCCCTCATTAAATCTATATGTACAACACTCCACACGATTGGGTGGGGAGGCCACCAAACACGAGAATGCAAACTCTTATGAACAACTTCAATACGAAGACACTAAATTTTTTCTAGGACATCCCCTTAGGTGATTCTAATCATAACTGTCTCCAACTCCCAAAATCATCACCTTATAACTAACATTTTAATGGGTATAAACATCTGTTCTTCTAAACACTCAACACTCCATTTTCAACTCCTTAGAATACTAGCATTAAACTTCAAATATTTCGTAATTCATCAACTTAAGCTCTTTTACACATTACATCTACCCTATAAATTTACTCTCATTATCTTTCATAACCATCCTAGATCTATCATTATTATCACCACAATCAATATCTATAATTCAACTTAGTGTGTAGCAACAATCATGGACCACCAATAAAACATCCGACATAATAAACTAGTCCACCAAATAGATAATCCACCTAAATTTCTTATTTAACTTAACTATGGGCCATGGGCCACAAGCACATTCTTCCTCACCATATTAGTACTACACCTATTATTCTTTACACATATTCTCACATACCAAACCAACTTACAACTATTAGATAACAATCAAGAGACCCTTAGTGTATTAAACATACCAAATCAAGGTAGTTGATCTTAATCTCATTACCTAATCTATTAAGGTCTATAGAAAATTCACCTCCACATCCAATTACCCATGCATACAGCCAACTATTTTCAAGATTCTACAAACACCACCAAGTCACCTACTAAGGTAGAAATAGGAAAAGAGTTCAGAATATACTCAGGACCAAAACTAAAACACACAACCATAAATGGGATCACATAGAAAAGGGTAAACCCTCGATTAAATAAACAATACACATCATGAGAAAAGAGTTCTATCATATGAGTAGCGATATCAAGAGATGCCTCATGCTCCTAATGGGTGGTGAGATTATAGAGATGGTTCAGACCAGTGTCGGTACTAGAGGTGGAACCCTTTAGTGCAAGAGAAGATAAGTGGCAATAAGAACCTTGTTTTCCCTTGAAGTAACCTTGACTATGGGATAGTTTCTAAGTATATGCTCTATCTGACCATAGTTGATGCACCTGTCCCTCTCCTCTCACTGAAGCATGATGAATCGATCACAAAATTTGCATGAAGGATAGGATAGAGCTGACTAGGCCCTACTAGCCTAAGATTAGGCACCCTATGCCGCAGAAGCATCGACACCCTAAAAATATCAATCACCAAACGATTTTGGGTAGGGAGCACTAGTTGTCAAATAGGAGTTAGTACTTTCCCAGCTCTTATTTTTAGACCACTTTCCACTCTGCTGTTGTCCTCTATACTATTCTAAATACCAGAATTTCTTACTCTACCTTTCTCTAATCTCAGCTTGTTTCTTATTCTCATCTTTAACTTGCTGCATATAAACCACAAGTTGAGAAAGATTTATGGCATTGTGTAATAAGGCAGCCTTACTCTCTAAGATCAAATCAAGGGATAACCTAAAAGAGAATTTACTCATCCTATCCCTTATGATAGTCACTAACTTAGTAGCATACCTAGATAACTGGTGAAATTTCAAGGCATACTCTTTCACAGTCATCCTTTCTACAAAATAACAAATTTTTCCACCTTTTCCTTTCTTATTTCATAAGGAAAGAAGCGGTCCAAAAAAGCACTATAGAAATTATCCCATACAGAAGAATCAACGTCTTCAGCTTTTAACTATTCCCATTCGTCATACAATGGTACACAACATCCTTTAATTGGTAGATAGCAAACTCCATACCCTCAACATTAGAAGCATGCAAAACCTAAAAGATCTTCCCCATCTCATCAATAAAGCTTTGAGGATCCTCCCCAACCTCAGTACCAGTAAAAGTTAGAGGGCACAACCTCATAAATTGGCCCACTCTTATGGCCTTAAATGAACTAACAGTAATACATATAGGCCCCAACTATTCTGATTAAGATGTCACCAATTGGGTTAGCAAGTTAATGGAGCAACGAAACTTAGCATTGGTTATATCCCCTTGAGGCAACTGAGTAGAATGGTCACCCTCAAGAATAGGATCAGTGGAGATAGGTGGGACTCCATGAGGACAGCCAGATATAATGACACTTGACCGAGTCTATATACCAAAAGTTGGATGAGCTCCATCCACATTGTCCTCAGATGGGACAAAAACATTTCCACAACTATCAGATCTTCTGGAAGGCATGATCTAAAAATTGAACACATGAGAATTAGAGAAGATTCAAGACCTTAGACTCTATAGCTCGATATAGAACAACAAAAAGGGGAAACATTCCTAAATTTCTTGTAGCCTCTTCCTTTTAAGTATGGTGCGATACATACCCATAAAAGAGACTCTATGTGACACGAGTTTGTAGACACCCCATGACACCATAACCTAGGGATTTGATACCATCTTTGTCATTATCGAACCAAGGCCTGGCCATGACAGGCATCCCAAGTCCATCGAGGACTAGAGACTACCCCTATCGGTAAACATGAGTTTCCCATATAAATTTTTTGAGACCCATACCTTCATGGATTAGCTACATAACCCGCTTTAAGTCCAATTAAAAGAAGTTTCACATAACCAATTTATTAACCACATAATTATGCATTAATACACACCAAAGGTATAATCATATTGTATGTTTGCACGCTTATAATTATGACATTACAACTCCATTAACTTAGGGAAATGCCTCAACCCCCTTTATTCATTAAATCAAGTAGAGGAATATCTCAACCTCCTTTAGTTATCAAATTAAATTTAGCCAATAATGACTTCAATATCCATGTTTATTATTTAACCATTTATGCAATGCAATATTATAGGTGAGTAAGTCAAACCAAATGACAAATCATATTTCAAAACCAATTTCACAAATGGGTTGAGGGAACACAATTATCCAAGGCTAATTTTGAATCTCAAAAATATCAATTTAGGGGAATACCTCAACCCATTCAAATTCCCACACCCATGCACCCCATTAGTTTAAAAACACGTAATTCAAAGCATGAACAAATTATAAAAACCATGGAAAAATAATTCAAAGCATCAACAATTTCAAAACCCTCAGCCATATCAAAACCCACATTCAATTCCATACAATTAAACTATTTAAAACATATGATTTTCATAAAATAAGATTGGGGAAATACTAACATATTGTAGACATACAAGAATTCGGAATCAATTTGGAACTTGGAACCTAGAAGATGAACGTACGGTGAAACCCTTAAGCTTTTCTTTGTTTTTTGTGTTTGAGAGTGAAAAATAGCTTTTATTCCTTGAAAACTAATGAAAATAGGCTCATATAATATTTAAAGGTCATACATAGGTGAAAAGACCTTATTACACCTCATCCAAAGGGAAATAAAATAAGACAACATGACTTTACATAGCGACATGACATAGCCTTATCGCGGAGGCTAACCTCCGTGCCACGTTACTTATTGTGGATATTACCCTTCGTGACATGAAATTATTGTGGAGGAAAACTTCCTCCATTCCACATCAAAATATCAGACCTAACCTCTGTGGCACACTAAAAACACAGAGGCTCACTACCTCAAAATTATAAAATAACCCTAAACCTCTTCTGAAAAATTCTAAAACTCACCCCGAAGTACCCTTTTAATATCCCTAACCACATCATAGTTCAAAAATTAATATTTCAAACATTGGAAGGTCAAAAATAAAATGAATAAAATTTTAAGAGTGTTACACCACGCCAATGTTTTAATTTTATCTAGTTTTGATAGTTTCACTTGGGGTGAGGGGCTTTTGGTCTTATTCCTCTTTGTATGACTTATAAACATAAAAGTGACCCTTTTCCTTTACTTTTTAAAGATCAAACTCTCATTTATTCATCTTTAATTCTTCGCCCAATAAAGCTCAAAGATTTTTTAAGAAATCACTACTCCGGGCTCTTAACTTCAAATTGATTTCAATTTCTTATTTAATTCAGGCATGTTTCTCTCTTCCCTAAAACTGAATTTCACATTATGGGTGAATTGAATGGATTTTCATGTGATTTAGTTGTGGGTTTTAGAATTGGGTTGAGGGGTTTTGGTTGTTACTGATTGAATTACTTATCCCATAGTTTAAATTTATTATTCATGCTTTAAATTGATATTTTTAGGATTGAATTTGTATATTGTTTAAATGATTGGAATGGAGGACATGGGTTTCCCAAAACTTGATGATTTTTGGCTTAAAATTGTCATTAACCTCAACCCGCTTTATAATCTCAATTTTAAATGTGGAAAATTGCATGGTTTAACTTGTTTTGTATCCAATGCATTGCATTACTAGATAAATAAATGTAAAATCAGATTTGGATAGCCATGGTGGCAATGGTTAGGATTTTTAATGGAACTAGGAAGTCAATGTGGATATGTGTATTGGTTTGGAATATTTATTTTAGCTTGCAACTATGTTTGTATGACTATACCAAGTGGTAAATGTCTTAATGAATGAGCCCTAGGTTAATAGATTGGTTTATGTGAAAATTATTTTAATTTGGGCTTAAAGGGAATAGTATTGCTAACCATAAAGGTGTAAGTCCCGAGGGATAAACAATGAAAACCATGATTGTCGGTGTTAGGGGTCCATATAATTGTGTGCTTGATGTATACAATATCTATATTTTGGGATAGTTATTGCCTTGGAGTCTTTAGTTTTTCCTCGAATTTTTCATAGTTAGTGTGACTAACACGCACTAGGGCCCTTTTATCAGGGGGAGTTGAACCCATATAGCCCATGGTTTCCTTGGGATGGACCGAGCTACACAATTTAGGTTAAATCTTTAAATTCTCATATTCATGACTTTACCCTATCTAGGCATCTTATATATGTATATATGAATGTGTGTATATGGTTTTGACATGGCATTATTTTATCACTTTTCTT
>NW_025840821.1:0-1497 GCF_002878395.1 Capsicum annuum
TTTAACCACCAAAATGGCCTCGAATAAATATACGGACCACCCTGGGAGGATACAAACTTCCCTGGCATTCCTCGATCAATTTTTGGCTGACGGTACCCCAAATCCCCTGGCCCAACCCCAAAACCGTGGGCTAGAGCATACAGTTTTGGCCCAAAAACTCCACATTCGCGCTGTTTCGCTCGTTTGACCTCCCAAATTGCCTCAATTAAATAAATAGACCACACTGGGAAGATCCCCAACCTTCCTAGCACGCCCCGATCAATTTTTGGCTGACGAAACCCTCGGACCTTGGGTCCACCTTTAAAATGGTGGGCCTTAGCACACCAATTTTGCTCAAAAATGCCCCATTTGCGCTGTTTCACCCGTTTGACCACCTAAATGTCCTAGAATAAACAAACGGACCACACTGGGACGATCCTAACCTCCTGGGCATGCTTTAATCAATTTTCAGCCCACGACACCCTCGGATCCTGGGCCCTTCCCCAAAACTGTGGGCTATCGTATATCTATTTTGCCCGAAAATGCCCTGTTCGCACCTTTTCGCCCATTTGACTACACATATCGCCTCGAATAAACAAAAAGATCACGCTGGGACTATCCCAACCTCCCTGACACGCCCCGGACGGATTTTGTTCCACGGTACCCCCGGACCCCGATCCCACCTCTAAAATCGTAGGCTATAGCACAATTATTTAGCCCGAAAATGCCCCGTTCATTCTATTTTGCCCGTTTAACCACACAAATGGCCTCTAATAATTAAATAGACCAAACTAGGATTATACGTAACCTCCCCAACACGTACCGATTGATATTCGGCCCACGGCACCCCCGAACCCCGGGGCTACCCCCCAAACCGTGGGCTATAGCATACTGATTCGGCCCGAAAATGTCTCGTTCACACTGTTTCACTCATTTAACCACCCAAATGGCCGCGAATAAATAAACAGACCACACTAGGACAATCCCCTATCTCCCTGGCATGCTTCGATCAATTTTTGGCCCACGGCACCCCTGGGCCCACCCCCTAAACCATGGGCTATAATATACCAATTTGGATCAAAAATGCACCATTTGTGCTGTTTTGCTCGTTTGACCACCCAAATGGCCTCAAATAAATAAACGCACGACACTGGGTAATCCCGAACCTCCCTTGCATGCCTTGGTCGATTTTTGACCTACGGCACCCCTAAACCCATGGCCCACCACCAAAACCATAGGCTATAGCACACCGATTTACCCCTAAAATGCACCGTTCGCGCTGTTTTACCCGTTTGACCACCCAAATGGATTAGAATAAATAAACGGACCTCATTAGGATGATCCTCAACCTCCCTGGCACACCACAATCAATTTTTAGCCCATGACACCCCCGGCCCCACCCCATAAACCGTGGGCTATAGAACACCGATTTGGCTCCAAAATTCCCCATTAGCGTTATTTCCGTTGTTTGACCACCAAAATGCCCTCGAATAAATAAACAGACCATACTGGGATGAT
>NW_025840822.1:0-3055 GCF_002878395.1 Capsicum annuum
CCAAAGAACTTCAAAGTACTTTTAAGAGAAAATAGAGGGAATAATAGCGGAGGAGAAGTTTGTCCTCTTAGAGAAAGAGAATGGAGAGTTTATATAGTGAGGAGGGCCGTCCACAATCCCAAAAAATGAAGGAAGAATAATATTTAATGGAAGAAGAATAACATATAATGAATCAATTAAGGGGATTGTTCCCTTAAATGGATGGGGTAAATCAATCTGTTCCACCAATCATGCTATAGTTGCCATAAATAAATAATACCCTATTATAACATTTGAAATTTCCATGAATAGAACAAGTAAAAAGATATCCTTCCAACTTATTAAATGAAATCAAGAAGTGGTATCTAGATTTACCATAATTAATGTGTGAGGGGATGTCTGTCAACCAAATAAGTTAAGAAAAATAAAAAAATCAATTACAGAGATGCTTTTCTCAAATCAAATTGGTACAGGATCATACCCAAACAGTCAAAACGTTCACATATTAGCCTTATTAAAGATTTACGAAAAAATCCAAAAAATAAAAAATCAATTACTGAAATGTTTTTGTCAAATCAAATTTGTACAGGATCATACCCAAACAGTCAAAACGTGCACATATTAGCCTTATTAAAGATTTAAGAAAAAATCCTTGAATCGTCACATACATGCTTTTCCCATACAAAATTACCCATATTGACTAAGACTCATAAAAAATGTAAAGTTACAAGAAGTTAGGCGTGTTTGCAAGTACCAGAGAGAGTCGAACAAATTGACACAGCATTCAATTTAAGAGTCACGAAATTTCAATCAAGCAAGACATGCAAATATGGTCGAATAAAAATCACAGACTTAAAATCAACACATTTATTCAGAAAAAATCAAACGTGGCCACACTTATGAGAGACACACATGAAGAAATAGTACTAAATTTCACATACATATTTCGAACACGGGATCAAACATGAAGACGGATTCTTCATTTTCGATGAGGAAGGGTTGCATGGTTGGAACGCCGAAGTGGTTTGCCGGAGGTATCGCTGTGGGAGAGGAGTCGATGCTGTGTCACGGCTGTTGGACGTTCGCCGGAGGGGAGAAAGAAGGCGACTGGATAATGGAGGATGGAGTGGCAGCGTGGAGGCTTGGCTGGCCATCTCTGTCGATGGCGGCGCTGTTCGTCGGTTGAGGACGAGTAGGGAGGGGGCTAGCCATTGGATTAGCGACTGGACTCGCCTGGGGTAGGAACTGACGGCGTGTATGGAGGAGAAGAAAGAGGCGACGGCGAAGGTTGTTCGCCGGAGATGGCGGCATGGCGATGAGGACTCGGAGCGGAGGGGGTGGTTTTGGTAGTCGATTGGCTACGGAGAGATCGGAGGAGAGGGGGGATGGAGATCGAGATTTGGAGGTGTTTGTAAAGAGAGAGAAGAGAGAGGTGGAGAGATAGAGGCAGAAGTTGGGGAAAGAGAGATCTTTTGATCTCAACCATTGGATTTGTTTTTGATCGACGACTGAGATTTAATGTCATAGGGGAATTAAAACATTCCTAGGATGAAAAATAATGACTTAAATTGTAAGAAATTGGGTTAAGATTGTAATGGATTGGGTAAAAGTAGGCTATAATTGTAAGAAATTAAATAAAATTGGATTAAATGGTAAACAAAATCATGCAAGGTAATTTTGATTAGGCTGTTATTTAAATTAAAGTAGGAATAATAATAATATATGATAATATTAATTAAATAATAAATAACAACATTAAATAATAAATAATAAAAAATATAATAATAGGTAAATAATAATAATGAAAAAATAATAATTAAACAATAAATTATAATAATAAATGATAAATAATAAATAATATTAATATATATAATAACAATGTCAATAAATAATACTATCAATAAATAGTATTAAATAAAGCAAAACTAGACAATGTATTTTGCAAAATTGTGAGTGTGCGTAATTACGTGAAAATAATTTAATTAATAAAATTATAAAAATGTCATTTATAATTTTAGAATATTATAGAAAGATGATTCTAAAAGATAATTGATGATTTATGCATTTTCTAAATGATGAATGCGATATGTCGGAAATCTTTTTGATGCAAGAACATATGCAAAAATATTAATGTTTAAAAATTAACAATTTTGTTAAATAACAGGCTAAATGTAGTGTCGGGAGGTCAAAATTGGGTGTCAACATCACAGTGTCAAAATTGGCTTCCAATACTGACTTTAAAAAAACTAATTCAAAACAATAAATAAATAGGAACAATTAAATTTCATAAATTCATGATATAAGAAATACAAAAATGAAGTATAAGAATAAATAAAAATTTCAACATTATTATTGAAACAATTAAATTACCATAAATATCAACAACATCTAAACAATTCTTTTATTATGAATATTGAGGAAGTATTGTCTAAAATATCAATGAATTAAGTGGACTCAATGTAAAATAGTCAAATAAACCTTTCAATCTTTTCTATTTACCCCATTTGAATTGGACACACTCCTTAATAAATTCTTTACACTTGCAAGGTTAAAAGTAATTTCACTAATATATTTTTAGTTGCTATAATTTATACATTTTTTTAAAATAATAATGATTATATTTTAATCTTTTATATAAATGATGACTTTAGTTACTACTATTTTGTCTTATTTGAGGATATTTTCATTAACAACACCAACAGTAAAGGTATTTTGGTAACAAAAACCTCCAATCAGTGACACTTTACTGTGTCTTTTGCCTCTACTGTTTTACTTTCCTAAAATCTTCCTTCATCTTCATTTTCTCTGTTTTTCCATTTCTCTACTGTATTCCCTGCGCACCTTGACACCAAAACACAAGTTTCAAGCAAAATTCATGTTCTTAATCTCAATTTTTATTAGTCCATCATGATTTATTTTTTGTAAGTGCATCTTTGATGATGGAGCATGTTTTCGAGTAAGTTTTTATTTGATGTTTGTTATATATATGATACATGATGCTAACTATTTCAAGCCTTAATCCTTTTATTTCAAATCTGTTATTATTATTGATCTATTATACAAATTAATTAATTCA